>NC_092089.1:100536828-100759328 GCF_045679555.1 Salvelinus alpinus | reverse complement strand
GAAGGCAATAAGGGGTCCTTGGAAGGCTAGAAGAGGTCCTTGGAAGGCTAGAAGGGGTCCTTGGAAGGCTAGAAGGGGTCATTGGAAGGCAAGAAGGGTTCATTGGAAGGCTAGAAGGGGTCCTTGGAAGGCAAGAAGGGGTCATTGGAAGGCTAGAAGGGGTCATTGGAAGGCTAGAAGGGTTCATTGGAAGGCAAGAAAGGTTCATTGGAAGGCAAGAAGGGTTCATTGGAAGGCTAGAAGGGGTCATTGGAAGGAAAGAATGGTTCATTGGAGGGCAAGAAGGGGTCATTGGAAGGCTAGAAGGGTTCATTGGAAGGCAAGAAGGGTTCATTGGAAGGCAAGAAGGGGTCATTGGAAGGCAAGAAGGGGTCATTGGAAGGCAAGAAGGGGTCATTGGAAGGCTAGAAGGGGTCATTGGAAGGCAAGAAGGGGTCATTGGAAGGCTAGAAGGGGTCATTGGAAGGTTAGAAGGGGTCATTGGAAGGCTAGAAGGGGTCATTAGAAGGCTAGAAGGGGTCATTGGAAGGCAAGAATGGGTCATTGGAAGGCAAGAATGGGTCATTGGAAGGCTAGAAGGGGTCATTGGAAGGCTAGAAGGGGTCATTGGAAGGCTAGAAGAGGTCATTGGAAGGCTAGAAGGGGTCATTGGAAGGCAAGAAGGGTTCATTGGAAGGCTAGAAGGGGTCATTGGAAGGCAAGAAGGGTTCTTTGGAAGGCAAGAATGGGTCATTGGAAGGAAAGAAGGGTTCATCGGAAGGCTAGAAGGGGTCCTTGGAAGGCTAGAAGGGGTCCTTGGAAGGCTAGAAGGGGTCATTGGAAGGCTAGAAGGGGTCCTTGGAAGGCTAGATGGGGTCCTTGGAAGGCAAGAAGGGGTCATTGGAAGGCTATAAGGGGTCATTGGAAGGCAAGAAGGGTTCATTGGAAGGCTAGAAGGGGTCATTGGAAGGCTAGAAGGGGTCCTTGTAAGGCTAGAAGGGGTCATTGGAAGGCTAGAAGGGGTCATTGGAAGGCTAGAAGGGGTCATTGGAAGGCTAGAAGGGGTCATTGGAAGGCTAGAAGGGGTCATTGGAAGGCAAGAAGGGGTCATTGGAAGGCAAGAAGGGTTCTTTGTAAGGCAAGAATGGGTCATTGGAAGGAAAGAAGGGTTCATTGGAAGGCTAGAAGGGGTCATTGGAAGGCTAGAAGGGGTCCTTGGAAGGCTAGAAGGGGTCCTTGGAAGGCTAGAAGGGGTCATTGGAAGGCTATAAGGGGTCATTGGAAGGCAAGACGGGTTCATTGGAAGGATAGAAGGGGTCATTGGAAGGATAGAAGGGGTCATTGGAAGGCTAGAAGGGGTCCTTGGAAGGCTAGAAGGGGTCATTGGAAGGCTAGAAGGGGTCATTGGAAGGCTAGAAGGGGTCATTGGAAGGCTAGAAGGGGTCATTGGAAGGCTAGAAGGGGTCATTGGTAGGCTAGAAGGGGTCATTGGAAGGCAAGAAGGGTTCATTGGAAGGCAAGAAGGGTTCTTTGTAAGGCAAGAATGGGTCATTGGATGGAAAGAAGGGGTCCTTGGAAGGCTAGAAGGGGTCATTGGAAGGCTATAAGGGGTCATTGGAAGGCAAGAAGGGTTCATTGGAAGGCTAGAAGGGGTCATTGGAAGGCTAGAAGGGATCCTTGTAAGGCTAGAAGGGGTCATTGGAAGGCTAGAAGGGGTCATTGGAAGGCTAGAAGGGGTCATTGGAAGGCAAGAAGGGTTCATTGGAAGGCAAGAAGGGTTCATTGGAAAGCAAGAAGGGTTCATTGTAAGGCAAGAATGGGTCATTGGAAGGCAAGAATGGGTTCATTGGAAGGCAAGAAGGGGTCCTTGGAAGGCTAGAAGGGGTCATTGGAAGGCTAGAAGGGGTCCTTGGAAGGCTAGAAGGGGTCCTTGGAAGGCTAGAAGGGGTCATTGGAAGGCTAGAAGGGGTCCTTGGAAGGCTAGAAGGGGTCCTTGGAAGGCTAGAAGGGGTCATTGGAAGGCTAGACGGGGTCATTGTAAGGCAAGAAGGGTTCATTGGAAGGGTAGAAGGGGTCATTGGAAGAGTAGAAGGGGTCATTGGAAGGCTAGAAGGGGTCCTTGGAAGGCTAGAAGGGGTCATTGGAAGGCTAGTAGGGGTCATTGGAAGGCAAGAAGGGTTCATTGGAAGGCAAGAAGGGTTCATTGGAAAGCAAGAAGGGTTCATTGTAAGGCTAGAAGGGGTCCTTGTAAGGCTAGAAGGGGTCATTGGAAGGCTAGAAGGGGTCATTGGAAGGCAAGAAGGGTTCATTGGAAGGCAAGAAGGGTTCATTGGAAAGCAAGAAGGGGTCCTTGTAAGGCTAGAAGGGGTCATTGGAAGGCTAGAAGGGGTCATTGGAAGGCTAGAAGGGGTCATTGGAAGGCAAGAAGGGGTCATTGGAAGGCTAGAAGGGGTCATTGGAAGGCTATAAGGGGTCATTGGAAGGCAAGACGGGTTCATTGGAAGGATAGAAGGGGTCCTTGGAAGGCTAGAAGGGGTCATTGGAAGGCTAGAAGGGGTCCTTGTAAGGCTATAAGGGGTCATTGGAAGGCTAGAAGGGGTCATTGGAAGGCTAGAAGGGGTCATTGGAAGGCTAGAAGGGGTCATTGGTAGGCTAGAAGGGGTCATTGGAAGGCAAGAAGGGTTAATTGGAAGGCAAGAAGGGTTCATTGGAAAGCAAGAAGGGTTCATTGTAAGGCAAGAATGGGTCATTGGAAGGAAAGAAGGGGTCCTTGGAAGGCTAGAAGGGGTCATTGGAAGGCTATAAGGGGTCATTGGAAGGCAAGAAGGGTTCATTGGAAGGCAAGAAGGGTTCTTTGTAAGGCAAGAATGGGTCCTTGGAAGGCTAGAAGGGGTCCTTGGAAGGCTAGAAAGGGTCATTGGAAGGCTAGAAGGGGTCCTTGGAAGGCTAGAAGGGGTCCTTGGAAGGCTAGAAGGGGTCATTGGAAGGCTAGAAGGGGTCATTGGAATGCTAGAAGGGGTCATTGGAAGGCTAGAAGGGGTCATTGGAAGGCAAGAAGGGTTCATTGGAAGGCTAGAAGGGGTCCTTGTAAGGCTAGAAGGGTTCATTGGAAGGCTAGAAGGGGTCATTGGAAGGCTAGAAGGGGTCATTGGAAGGCAAGAAGGGTTCATTGGAAAGCAAGAAGGGTTCATGTAAGGCAAGAATGGGTCATTGGAAGGAAAGAAGGGGTCATTGGAAGGCTATAAGGGGTCATTGGAAGGCAAGAAGGGTTCATTGGAAGGCTAGAAGGGGTCCTTGTAAGGCTAGAAGGGGTCATTGGAAGGCTAGAAGGGGTCCTTGGAAGGCTAGAAGGGGTCATTGGAAGGCTAGAAGGGGTCATTGGAAGGCTAGAAGGGGTCATTGGAAGGCTAGAAGGGGTCCTTGGAAGGCTAGAAGGGGTCCTTGGAAGGCTAGAAGGGGTCATTGGAAGGCTAGAAGGGGTCATTGGAAGGCAAGAAGGGTTCATTGGAAGGCAAGAAGGGTTCATTGGAAGGGTAGAAGGGGTCATTGGAAGGCTAGAAGGGGTCCTTGGAAGGCAAGAAGAGGTCATTGGAAGGCTAGAAGGGGTCATTGGAAGGCAAGAAGGGTTCATTGGAAGGCTAGAAGGGGTCATTGGAAGGCTAGAAGGGGTCCTTGGAAGAGTAGAAGGGTTCATTGGAAGGCAAGAAGGGTTCATTGGAAAGCAAGAAGGGTTCATTGTAAGGCAAGAAGGGGTCATTGGAAGGCTAGAAGGGGTCCTTGGAAGGCTAGAAGGGTTCCTTGGAAGGCTAGAAGGGGTCATTGGAAGGCTAGAAGGGGTCCGTGTAAGGCTAGAAGGGGTCCTTGGAAGGCTAGAAGGGGTCCTTGGAAGGCTAGAGGGGGTCATTGGAAGGCTAGAAGGGGTCCTTGGAAGGCTAGAAGGGGTCCTTGGAAGGCTAGAAGGGGTCATTGGAAGGCTAGAAGGGTTCATTGGAAGGGTAGAAGGGGTCATTGGGAGAGTAGAAGGGGTCATGGGAAGGCTAGAAGGGGTCCTTGGAAGGCTAGAAGGGGTCATTGGAAGGCTAGTAGGGGTCATTGGAAGGCTAGAAGGGGTCATTGGAAGGCTAGAAGGGGTCATTGGAAGGCAAGAAGGGTTCATTGGAAGGCAAGAAGGGTTCATTGGAAGGCAAGAAGGGTTCTTTGTAAGGCAAGAATGGGTCATTGGAAGGAAAGAAGGGTTCATTGGAAGGCTAGAAGGGGTCCTTGGAAGGCTAGCAGGGGTCCTTGGAAGGCTAGAAGGGGTCATTGGAAGGCTAGAAGGGGTCCTTGAAAGGCTAGAAGGGGTCCTTGGAAGGCTAGAAGGGGTCCTTGGAAGGCTAGAAGGGGTCATTGGAAGGCTATAAGGGGTCATTGGAAGGATAGAAGGGGTCATTGGAAGGCTAGAAGGGGTCCTTGTAAGGCTAGAAGGGGTCATTGGAAGGCTAGAAGGGGTCATTGGAAGGCAAGAAGGGTTCATTGGAAGGCTAGAAGGGGTCCTTGTAAGGCTAGAAGGGTTCATTGGAAGGCTAGAAGGGGTCATTGGAAGGCTAGAAGGGGTCATTGGAAGGCAAGAAGGGTTCATTGGAAAGCAAGAAGGGTTCATTGTAAGGCAAGAATGGGTCATTGGAAGGAAAGAAGGGGTCATTGGAAGGCTATAAGGGGTCATTGGAAGGCAAGAAGGGTTCATTGGAAGGCTAGAAGGGGTCCTTGTAAGGCTAGAAGGGGTCATTGGAAGGCTAGAAGGGGTCCTTGGAAGGCTAGAAGGGGTCATTGGAAGGCTAGAAGGGGTCATTGGAAGGCTAGAAGGGGTCATTGGAAGGCTAGAAGGGGTCCTTGGAAGGCTAGAAGGGGTCCTTGGAAGGCTAGAAGGGGTCATTGGAAGGCTAGAAGGGGTCATTGGAAGGCAAGAAGGGTTCATTGGAAGGCAAGAAGGGTTCATTGGAAGGGTAGAAGGGGTCATTGGAAGGCTAGAAGGGGTCCTTGGAAGGCAAGAAGAGGTCATTGGAAGGCTAGAAGGGGTCATTGGAAGGCAAGAAGGGTTCATTGGAAGGCTAGAAGGGGTCATTGGAAGGCTAGAAGGGGTCCTTGGAAGAGTAGAAGGGTTCATTGGAAGGCAAGAAGGGTTCATTGGAAAGCAAGAAGGGTTCATTGTAAGGCAAGAAGGGGTCATTGGAAGGCTAGAAGGGGTCCTTGGAAGGCTAGAAGGGGTCCTTGGAAGGCTAGAAGGGGTCATTGGAAGGCTAGAAGGGGTCCTTGTAAGGCTAGAAGGGGTCCTTGGAAGGCTAGAAGGGGTCCTTGGAAGGCTAGAAGGGGTCATTGGAAGGCTAGAAGGGGTCCTTGGAAGGCTAGAAGGGGTCCTTGGAAGGCTAGAAGGGGTCATTGGAAGGCTAGAAGGGTTCATTGGAAGGGTAGAAGGGGTCATTGGAAGAGTAGAAGGGGTCATTGGAAGGCTAGAAGGGGTCCTTGGAAGGCTAGAAGGGGTCATTGGAAGGCTAGTAGGGGTCATTGGAAGGCTAGAAGGGGTCATTGGAAGGCTAGAAGGGGTCATTGGAAGGCAAGAAGGGTTCATTGGAAGGCAAGAAGGGTTCATTGGAAGGCAAGAAGGGTTCTTTGTAAGGCAAGAATGGGTCATTGGAAGGAAAGAAGGGTTCATTGGAAGGCTAGAAGGGGTCCTTGGAAGGCTAGAAGGGGTCCTTGGAAGGCTAGAAGGGGTCATTGGAAGGCTAGAAGGGGTCCTTGAAAGGCTAGAAGGGGTCCTTGGAAGGCTAGAAGGGGTCCTTGGAAGGCTAGAAGGGGTCATTGGAAGGCTATAAGGGGTCATTGGAAGGATAGAAGGGGTCATTGGAAGGCTAGAAGGGGTCCTTGTAAGGCTAGAAGGGGTCATTGGAATGCTAGAAGGGGTCATTGGAAGGCTAGAAGGGGTCATTGGAAGGCTATAAGGGGTCATTGGAAGGCAAGAAGGGTTCATTGGAAGGCTAGAAGGGGTCCTTGTAAGGCTAGAAGGGGTCCTTGGAAGGCTAGAAGGGGTCATTGGAAGGCTAGAAGGGGTCCTTGGAAGGCTAGAAGGGGTCCTTGGAAGGCTAGAAGGGGTCATTGGAAGGCTAGAAGGGGTCATTGGAAGGCAAGAAGGGTTCATTGGAAGGGTAGAAGGGGTCATTGGAAGGCTAGAAGGGGTCCTTGGAAGGCAAGAAGGGGTCATTGGAAGGCTAGAAGGCGTCATTGGAAGGCAAGAAGGGTTCATTGGAAGGCTAGAAGGGGTCATTGGAAGGCTAGAAGGGGTCCTTGTAAGGCTAGAAGGGGTCATTGGAAGGCTAGAAGGGGTCATTGGAAGGCTAGAAAGGGGTCATTGGAAGGCTAGAAGGGGTCATTGGAAGGCTAGAAGGGGTCATTGGAAGGCAAGAAGGGTTCATTGGAAGGCAAGAAGGGTTCATTGGAAGGCAAGAAGGGTTCTTTGTAAGGCAAGAAGGGTTCTTTGTAAGGCAAGAATGGGTCCTTGGAAGGCTAGAAGGGGTCCTTGGAAGGCTAGAAAGGGTCATTGGAAGGCTAGAAGGGGTCCTTGGAAGGCTAGAAGGGGTCCTTGGAAGGCTAGAAGGGGTCATTGGAAGGCTAGAAGGGGTCATTGGAATGCTAGAAGGGGTCATTGGAAGGCTAGAAGGGGTCATTGGAAGGCAAGAAGGGTTCATTGGAAGGCTAGAAGGTGTCCTTGTAAGGCTAGAAGGGTTCATTGGAAGGCTAGAAGGGGTCATTGGAAGGCTAGAAGGGGTCATTGGAAGGCAAGAAGGGTTCATTGGAAAGCAAGAATGGTTCATTGTAAGGCAAGAATGGGTCATTGGAAGGAAAGAAGGGGTCATTGGAAGGCTATAAGGGGTCATTGGAAGGCAAGAAGGGTTCATTGGAAGGCTAGAAGGGGTCCTTGTAAGGCTAGAAGGGGTCATTGGAAGGCTAGAAGGGGTCCTTGGAAGGCTAGAAGGGGTCATTGGAAGGCTAGAAGGGGTCATTGGAAGGCTAGAAGGGGTCATTGGAAGGCTAGAAGGGGTCCTTGGAAGGCTAGAAGGGGTCCTTGGAAGGCTAGAAGGGGTCATTGGAAGGCTAGAAGGGGTCATTGGAAGGCAAGAAGGGTTCATTGGAAGGCAAGAAGGGTTCATTGGAAGGGTAGAAGGGGTAATTGGAAGGCTAGAAGGGGTCCTTGGAAGGCAAGAAGAGGTCATTGGAAGGCTAGAAGGGGTCATTGGAAGGCAAGAAGGGTTCATTGGAAGGCTAGAAGGGGTCATTGGAAGGCTAGAAGGGGTCCTTGGAAGGCTAGAAGGGTTCATTGGAAGGGTAGAAGGGGTCATTGGAAGAGTAGAAGGGTTCATTGGAAGGCAAGAAGGGTTCATTGGAAAGCAAGAAGGGTTCATTGTAAGGCAAGAAGGGGTCATTGGAAGGCTAGAAGGGGTCCTTGGAAGGCTAGAAGGGGTCCTTGGAAGGCTAGAAGGGGTCATTGGAAGGCTAGAAGGGGTCATTGGAAGGCTAGAAGGGGTCCGTGTAAGGCTAGAAGGGGTCCTTGGAAGGCTAGAAGGGGTCCTTGGAAGGCTAGAAGGGGTCATTGGAAGGCTAGAAGGGGTCCTTGGAAGGCTAGAAGGGGTCCTTGGAAGGCTAGAAGGGGTCATTGGAAGGCTAGAAGGGTTCATTGGAAGGGTAGAAGGGGTCATTGGAAGAGTAGAAGGGGTCATGGGAAGGCTAGAAGGGGTCCTTGGAAGGCTAGAAGGGGTCATTGGAAGGCTAGTAGGGGTCATTGGAAGGCTAGAAGGGGTCATTGGAAGGCTAGAAGGGGTCATTGGAAGGCAAGAAGGGTTCATTGGAAGGCAAGAAGGGTTCATTGGAAGGCAAGAAGGGTTCTTTGTAAGGCAAGAATGGGTCATTGGAAGGAAAGAAGGGTTCATTGGAAGGCTAGAAGGGGTCCTTGGAAGGCTAGAAGGGGTCCTTGGAAGGCTAGAAGGGGTCATTGGAAGGCTAGAAGGGGTCCTTGAAAGGCTAGAAGGGGTCCTTGGAAGGCTAGAAGGGGTCCTTGGAAGGCTAGAAGGGGTCATTGGAAGGCTATAAGGGGTCATTGGAAGGATAGAAGGGGTCATTGGAAGGCTAGAAGGGGTCCTTGTAAGGCTAGAAGGGGTCATTGGAAGGCTAGAAGGGGCTCTAATCTGATAGTGGTAGTGGGGTGGTAGATGTCTAGTCTCCTTTATGGCTCTAATCTGATAGTGGTAATGGGGTGGTAGATGTCTAGTCTCCCTTATGGCTCTAATCTGATAGTAGTAGTGGGGTGGTAGATGTCTAGTCTCCTTTATGGCTCTAATCTGATAGTGGTATATGTCTAGTCTCTTTTTTGGCTCTAATCTGATAGTGGTAGTGGGGTGGTAGATCTCTAGTCTCCTTTATGGCTCTAATCTGATAGTAGTAGTGGGGTGGTAGATGTCTAGTCTCCTTTATGGCTCTAACCTGATAGTGGTAGTGGGGTGGTAGATGTCTAGTCTCCTTTATGGTTCTAATCTGATAGTGGTAGTGAGGTGGTAGATGTCTAGTCTCCTTTATGGCTCTAATCTGATAGTGGTAGTGGGGTGGTAGATGTCTAGTCTCCTTTATGGCTCTAATCTGATAGTGGTAGTGGGGTGATAGATGTCTAGTCTCCTTTATGGCTCTAATCTGATAGTGGTAGGTGTCTAGTCTCCTTTATGGCTCTAATCTGATAGTGGTAGTGGGATGATAGATGTCTAGTCTCCTTTATGGTTCTAATCTGATAGTGGTAGTGAGGTGGTAGATGTCTAGTCTCCTTTATGGCTCTAATCTGATAGCAGTAGTGGGGTGGTAGATGTCTAGTCTTCCTTTTGGCTCTAATCTGATAGTAGTAGTGGGGTGGTATATGTCTAGTCTCCTTTATGGCTCTAATCTCATAGTGGTAGTGGGGTGGTAGATGTCTAGTCTCCTTTATGGCTCTAATCTGATAGTGGTAGTGGGGTGGTAGATGTCTAGTCTCCTTTATGGTTCTAATCAGATAGTGGTAGTGAGGTGGTAGATGTCTAGTCTCCTTTATGGCTCTAATCTGATAGTGGTAGTGGGGTGGTAGATGTCTAGTCTCCTTTATGGCTCTAATCTGATAGTGGTAGTGGGGTGGTAGATGTCTAGTCTCCTTTATGGTTCTAATCTGATAGTGGTAGTGGGGTGATAGATGTCTAGTCTCCTTTATGGCTCTAATCTGATAGTGGTAGTGGGATGACAGATGTCTAGTCTCCTTTATGGCTCTAATCTGATAGTGGTAGTGGGGTGGTAGATGTCTAGTCTCCTTATGGCTCTAATCTGATAGTGGTAGTGAGGTGGTAGATGTCTAGTCTCCTTTATGGTTCTAATCTGATAGTGGTAGTGAGGTGGTAGATGTCTAGTCTCCTTTATGGCTCTAATCTGATAGTGGTAGTGGGGTGGTAGATGTATAGTCTCCTTTATGGCTCTAATCTGATAGTGGTAGTGGGGTGGTAGATGTCTAGTCTCCTTTATGGCTCTAATCTGATAGTGGTAGTGAGGTGGTAGATGTCTAGTCTCCTTTATGGCTCTAATCTGATAGTGGTAGTGAGGTGGTAGATGTCTAGTCTCCTTTATGGCTCTAATCTGACAGTAGTAGTGGGGTGGTAGATGTCTAGTCTCCCTTATGGCTCTAATCTGATAGTAGTAGTGGGGTGGTAGATGTCTAGTCTCCTTTATGGCTCTAATCTGATAGTGGTATATGCCTAGTCTCTTTTTTGGCTCTAATCTGATAGTGGTAGTGGGGTGGTAGATCTCTAGTCTCCTTTATGGCTCTAATCTGATAGTGGTAGTGGGATGATAGATGTCTAGTCTCCTTTATGGTTCTAATCTGATAGTGGTAGTGAGGTGGTAGATGTCTAGTCTCCTTTATGGCTCTAATCTGATAGCAGTAGTGGGGTGGTAGATGTCTAGTCTTCCTTTTGGCTCTAATCTGATAGTAGTAGTGGGGTGGTATATGTCTAGTCTCCTTTATGGCTCTAATCTCATAGTGGTAGTGGGGTGGTAGATGTCTAGTCTCCTTTATGGCTCTAATCTGATAGTGGTAGTGGGGTGGTAGATGTCTAGTCTCCTTTATGGTTCTAATCAGATAGTGGTAGTGAGGTGGTAGATGTCTAGTCTCCTTTATGGCTCTAATCTGATAGTGGTAGTGGGGTGGTAGATGTCTAGTCTCCTTTATGCTCTAATCTGATAGTGGTAGTGAGGTGGTAGATGTCTAGTCTCCTTTATGGCTCTAATCTGACAGTAGTAGTGGGGTGGTAGATGTCTAGTCTCCCTTATGGCTCTAATCTGATAGTAGTAGTGGGGTGGTAGATGTCTAGTCTCCTTTATGGCTCTAATCTGATAGTGGTATATGCCTAGTCTCTTTTTTGGCTCTAATCTGATAGTGGTAGTGGGGTGGTAGATCTCTAGTCTCCTTTATGGCTCTAATCTGATAGTGGTAGTGGGGTGGTAGATGTCTAGTCTCCTTTATGGCTCTAATCTGATAGTGGTAGTGGGGTGGTAGATGTCTAGTCTCCTTTATGGCTCTAATCTGATAGTGGTAGTGGGGTGATAGATGTCTAGTCTCCTTTATGGCTCTAATCTGATAGTGGTAGATGTCTAGTCTCCTTTATGGCTCTAATCTGATAGTGGTAGTGGGATGACAGATGTCTAGTCTCCTTTATGGCTCTAATCTGATAGTGGTAGTGGGGTGGTAGATGTCTAGTCTCCTTATGGCTCTAATCTGATAGTGGTAGTGAGGTGGTAGATGTCTAGTCTCCTTTATGGTTCTAATCTGATAGTGGTAGTGAGGTGGTAGATGTCTAGTCTCCTTTATGGCTCTAATCTGATAGTGGTAGTGGGGTGGTAGATGTCTAGTCTCCTTTATGGCTCTAATCTGATAGTGGTAGTGGGGTAGTAGATGTCTAGTCTCCTTTATGGTTCTAATCTGATAGTGGTAGTGAGGTGGTAGATGTCTAGTCTCCTTTATGCTCTAATCTGATAGTGGTAGTGAGGTGGTAGATGTCTAGTCTCCTTTATGGCTCTAATCTGATAGTAGTAGTGGGGTGGTAGATGTCTAGTCTCCTTTATGGCTCTAATCTGATAGTGGTAGTGGGGTGGTAGATGTCTAGTCTCCTTTATGGCTCTAATCTGATAGTGGTATATGTCTAGTCTCTTTTTTGGCTCTAATCTGATAGTGGTAGTGGGGTGGTAGATGTCTAGTCTCCTTTATGGCTCTAATCTGATAGTGGTAGTGCGGTGGTAGATGTCTAGTCTCCTTTATGCTCTAATCTGATAGTGGTAGTGGGATGATAGATGTCTAATTTCCTTTTTGGTTCTAATCTGATAGTGGTAGTGTGGTGGTAGATGTCTAGTCTCCTTTATGGCTCTAATCTGATAGTAGTAGTGGGGTGGTAGATGTCTAGTCTCCTTTATGGCTCTAATCTCATAGTGGTAGTGGGGTGGTAGATGTCTAGTCTCCTTTATGGCTCTAATCTGATAGTGGTAGTGGGGTGGTAGATGTCTATTCTCCTTTATGGCTCTAATCTGATAGTGGAGTGGGGTGGTAGATGTCTAGTCTCCTTTATGGCTCTAATCTGATAGTGGTAGATGTCTAGTCTCCTTTATGGCTCTACTCTGATAGTGGTAGTGGGGTGGTAGATGTCTATTCTCCTTTATGGCTCTAATCTGATAGTGGTAGTGGGGTGGTAGATGTCTAGTCTCCTTTATGGCTCTAATCTGATAGTGGTAGATGTCTAGTCTCCTTTATGGCTCTACTCTGATAGTGGTAGTGGGGTGGTAGATGTCTATTCTCCTTTATGGTTCTAATCTGATAGTGGTAGTGAGGTGGTAGATGTCTAGTCTCCTTTATGGCTCTAATCTGATAGTAGTAGTGGGGTGGTAGATGTCTAGTCTCCTTTATGGCTCTAATCTGATAGTGGTAGTGAGGTGGTAGATGTCTAGTCTCCTTTATGGCTCTAATCTGATAGTAGTAGTGGGGTGGTAGATGTCTAGTCTCCCTTATGGCTCTAATCTGATAGTAGTAGTGGGGTGGTAGATGTCTAGTCTCCTTTATGGCTCTAATCTGATAGTGGTAGATGTCTAGTCTCCTTTTTGGCTCTAATCTGATAGTGGTAGTGGGGTGGTAGATGTCTAGTCTCCTTTATGGCTCTAATCTGATAATGGTAGTGGGGTGGTAGATGTCTAGTCTCCTTTATGGCTCTAATCTGATAGTGGTAGTGGGGTGGTAGATGTCTAGTCTCCTTTATGGCTCTAATCTCATAGTGGTAGTGGGGTGGTAGATGTCTAGTCTCCTTTATGGCTCTAATCTGATAGTGGTAGTGGGGTGGTAGATGTCTAGTCTCCCTTATGGCTCTAATCTGATAGTAGTAGTGGGGTGGTAGATGTCTAGTCTCCTTTATGGCTCTAATCTGATAGTGGTAGATGTCTAGTCTCCTTTATGGCTCTACTCTGATAGTGGTAGTGGGGTGGTAGATGTCTATTCTCCTTTATGGCTCTAATCTGATAGTGGAGTGGGGTGGTAGATGTCTAGTGTCCCTTATGGCTCTAATCTGATAGTAGTAGTGGGGTGGTAGATGTCTAGTCTCCTTTATGGCTCTAATCTGATAGTGGTAGTGGGGTGGTAGATGTCTAGTCTCCTTTATGGCTCTAACCTGATAGTGGTAGTGGGGTGGTAGATGTCTAGTCTCCTTTATGGCTCTAATCTGATAGTGGTAGTGGGGTGGTAGATGTCTAGTCTCCTTTATGGCTCTAATCTGATAGTGGTAGTGGGGTGGTAGATGTCTAGTCTCCTTTATGGCTCTAATCTGATAGTGGTAGTGGGGTGGTAGATGTCTAGTCTCCTTTATGGTTCTAATCTGATAGTGGTAGTGGGGTGATAGATGTCTAGTCTCCTTTATGGCTCTAATCTGATAGTGGTAGATGTCTAGTCTCCTTTATGGCTCTAATCTGATAGTGGTAGTGGGATGACAGATGTCTAGTCTCCTTTATGGCTCTAATCTGATAGTGGTAGTGGGGTGGTAGATGTCTAGTCTCCTTATGGCTCTAATCTGATAGTGGTAGTGAGGTGGTAGATGTCTAGTCTCCTTTATGGTTCTAATCTGATAGTGGTAGTGAGGTGGTAGATGTCTAGTCTCCTTTATGGCTCTAATCTGATAGTGGTAGTGGGGTGGTAGATGTCTAGTCTCCTTTATGGCTCTAATCTGATAGTGGTAGTGGGGTGGTAGATGTCTAGTCTCCTTTATGGTTCTAATCTGATAGTGGTAGTGAGGTGGTAGATGTCTAGTCTCCTTTATGCTCTAATCTGATAGTGGTAGTGAGGTGGTAGATGTCTAGTCTCCTTTATGGCTCTAATCTGATAGTAGTAGTGGGGTGGTAGATGTCTAGTCTCCTTTATGGCTCTAATCTGATAGTAGTAGTGGGGTGGTAGATGTCTAGTCTCCTTTATGGCTCTAATCTGATAGTGGTATATGTCTAGTCTCTTTTTTGGCTCTAATCTGATAGTGGTAGTGGGGTGGTAGATGTCTAGTCTCCTTTATGGCTCTAATCTGATAGTGGTAGTGCGGTGGTAGATGTCTAGTCTCCTTTATGCTCTAATCTGATAGTGGTAGTGGGATGATAGATGTCTAATTTCCTTTTTGGTTCTAATCTGATAGTGGTAGTGTGGTGGTAGATGTCTAGTCTCCTTTATGGCTCTAATCTCATAGTGGTAGTGGGGTGGTAGATGTCTAGTCTCCTTTATGGCTCTAATCTGATAGTGGTAGTGGGGTGGTAGATGTCTAGTCTCCCTTATGGCTCTAATCTGATAGTAGTAGTGGGGTGGTAGATGTCTAGTCTCCTTTATGGCTCTAATCTGATAGTGGTAGATGTCTAGTCTCCTTTATGGCTCTACTCTGATAGTGGTAGTGGGGTGGTAGATGTCTATTCTCCTTTATGGCTCTAATCTGATAGTGGAGTGGGGTGGTAGATGTCTAGTCTCCTTTATGGCTCTAATCTGATAGTGGTAGATGTCTAGTCTCCTTTATAGCTCTACTCTGATAGTGGTAGTGGGGTGGTAGATGTCTATTCTCCTTTATGGCTCTAATCTGATAGTGGAGTGGGGTGGTAGATGTCTAGTCTCCTTTATGGCTCTAATCTGATAGTGGTAGATGTCTAGTCTCCTTTATGGCTCTACTCTGATAGTGGTAGTGGGGTGGTAGATGTCTATTCTCCTTTATGGCTCTAATCTGATAGTGGAGTGGGGTGGTAGATGTCTAGTGTCCCTTATGGCTCTAATCTGATAGTAGTAGTGGGGTGGTAGATGTCTAGTCTCCTTTATGGCTCTAATCTGATAGTGGTAGTGGGGTGGTAGATGTCTAGTCTCCTTATGGCTCTAATCTGATAGTGGTAGTGAGGTGGTAGATGTCTAGTCTCCTTTATGGTTCTAATCTGATAGTGGTAGTGAGGTGGTAGATGTCTAGTCTCCTTTATGGCTCTAATCTGATAGTGGTAGTGGGGTGGTAGATGTCTAGTCTCCTTTATGGCTCTAATCTGATAGTGGTAGTGGGGTGGTAGATGTCTAGTCTCCTTTATGGTTCTAATCTGATAGTGGTAGTGAGGTGGTAGATGTCTAGTCTCCTTTATGCTCTAATCTGATAGTGGTAGTGAGGTGGTAGATGTCTAGTCTCCTTTATGGCTCTAATCTGATAGTAGTAGTGGGCTGATAGATGTCTATTCTCCTTTATGGCTCTAATCTGATAGTGGTAGATGTCTAGTCTCCTTTATGGCTCTAATCTGATAGTGGTATATGTCTAGTCTCTTTTTTGGCTCTAATCTGATAGTGGTAGTGGGGTGGTAGATGTCTAGTCTCCTTTATGGCTCTAATCTGATAGTGGTAGTGAGGTGGTAGATGTCTAGTCTCCTTTATGCTCTAATCTGATAGTGGTAGTGGGATGATAGATGTCTAATTTCCTTTTTGGTTCTAATCTGATAGTGGTAGTGTGGTGGTAGATGTCTAGTCTCCTTTATGGCTCTAATCTCATAGTGGTAGTGGGGTGGTAGATGTCTAGTCTCCTTTATGGCTCTAATCTGATAGTGGTAGTGGGGTGGTAGATGTCTAGTCTCCCTTATGGCTCTAATCTGATAGTGGTAGATGTCTAGTCTCCTTTATGGATCTACTCTGATAGTGGTAGTGGGGTGGTAGATGTCTATTCTCCTTTATGGCTCTAATCTGATAGTGGAGTGGGGTGGTAGATGTCTAGTCTCCTTTATGGCTCTAATCTGATAGTGGTAGATGTCTAGTCTCCTTTATGGCTCTACTCTGATAGTGGTAGTGGGGTGGTAGATGTCTATTCTCCTTTATGGCTCTAATCTGATAGTGGAGTGGGGTGGTAGATGTCTAGTCTCCTTTATGGCTCTAATCTGATAGTGGTAGATGTCTAGTCTCCTTTATGGCTCTACTCTGATAGTGGTAGTGGGGTGGTAGATGTCTATTCTCCTTTATGGCTCTAATCTGATAGTGGTAGTGGGGTGGTAGATGTCTAGTCTCCCTTATGGCTCTAATCTGATAGTAGTAGTGGGGTGGTAGATGTCTAGTCTCCTTTATGGCTCTAATCTGATAGTGGTAGTGGGGTGGTAGATGTCTAGTCTCCTTTATGGCTCTAACCTGATAGTGGTAGTGGGGTGGTAGATGTCTAGTCTCCTTTATGGTTCTAATCTGATAGTGGTAGTGAGGTGGTAGATGTCTAGTCTCCTTTATGGCTCTAATCTGATAGTGGTAGTGGGGTGGTAGATGTCTAGTCTCCTTTATGGCTCTAATCTGATAGTGGTAGTGGGGTGGTAGATGTCTAGTCTCCTTTATGGTTCTAATCTGATAGTGGTAGTGGGGTGATAGATGTCTAGTCTCCTTTATGGCTCTAATCTGATAGTGGTAGATGTCTAGTCTCCTTTATGGCTCTAATCTGATAGTGGTAGTGGGATGACAGATGTCTAGTCTCCTTTATGGCTCTAATCTGATAGTGGTAGTGGGGTGGTAGATGTCTAGTCTCCTTATGGCTCTAATCTGATAGTGGTAGTGAGGTGGTAGATGTCTAGTCTCCTTTATGGTTCTAATCTGATAGTGATAGTGAGGTGGTAGATGTCTAGTCTCCTTTATGGCTCTAATCTGATAGTGGTAGTGGGGTGGTAGATGTCTAGTCTCCTTTATGGCTCTAATCTGATAGTGGTAGTGGGGTGGTAGATGTCTAGTCTCCTTTATGGTTCTAATCTGATAGTGGTAGTGAGGTGGTAGATGTCTAGTCTCCTTTATGCTCTAATCTGATAGTGGTAGTGAGGTGGTAGATGTCTAGTCTCCTTTATGGCTCTAATCTGATAGTAGTAGTGGGGTGGTAGATGTCTAGTCTCCTTTATGGCTCTAATCTGATAGTAGTAGTGGGGTGGTAGATGTCTAGTCTCCTTTATGGCTCTAATCTGATAGTGGTATATGTCTAGTCTCTTTTTTGGCTCTAATCTGATAGTGGTAGTGGGGTGGTAGATGTCTAGTCTCCTTTATGGCTCTAATCTGATAGTGGTAGTGCGGTGGTAGATGTCTAGTCTCCTTTATGCTCTAATCTGATAGTGGTAGTGGGATGATAGATGTCTAATTTCCTTTTTGGTTCTAATCTGATAGTGGTAGTGTGGTGGTAGATGTCTAGTCTCCTTTATGGCTCTAATCTGATAGTAGTATTGGGGTGGTAGATGTCTAGTCTCCTTTATGGCTCTAATCTGATAGTGGTAGTGGGGTGGTAGATGTCTAGTCTCCTTTATGGCTCTAATCTCATAGTGGTAGATGTCTAGTCTCCTTTTTGGCTCTAATCTGATAGTGGTAGTGGGGTGGTAGATGTCTAGTCTCCTTTATGGCTCTAATCTGATAGTGGTAGTGGGGTGGTAGATGTCTAGTCTCCTTTATGGCTCTAATCTGATAGTGGTAGTGGGGTGGTAGATGTCTAGTCTCCTTTATGGCTCTAATCTGATAGTGGTAGTGGGGTGGTAGATGTCTAGTCTCCTTACGGCTCTAATCTGATAGTGGTAGTGAGGTGGTAGATGTCTAGTCTCCTTTATGGCTCTAATCTGATAGTGGGAGTGGGGTGGTAGATGTCTAGTCTCCTTTATGGCTCTAATCTGATAGTGGTAGTGGGGTGATAGATGTCTAGTCTCCTTTATGGTTCTAATCTGATAGTGGTAGTGGGGTGATAGATGTCTAGTCTCCTTTATGGCTCTAATCTGATAGTGGTAGTGGGGTGGTAGATGTCTAGTCTCCTTTATGGCTCTAATCTGATAGTGGTAGTGGGGTGGTAGATGTCTAGTCTCCTTTATGGTTCTAATCTGATAGTGGTAGTGGGGTGATAGATGTCTAGTCTCCTTTATGGCTCTAATCTGATAGTGGTAGTGGGGTGGTAGATGTCTAGTCTCCTTTATGGCTCTAATCTGATAGTGGTAGTGGGGTGGTAGATGTCTAGTCTCCTTTATGGTTCTAATCTGATAGTGGTAGTGGGGTGGTAGATGTCTAGTCTCCTTTATGCTCTAATCTGATAGTGGTAGTGAGGTGGTAGATGTCTAGTCTCCTTTATGGCTCTAATCTGATAGTAGTAGTGGGGTGGTAGATGTCTAGTCTCCTTTATGGCTCGAATCTGATAGTGGTATATGTCTAGTCTCTTTTTTGGCTCTAATCTGATAGTGGTAGTGGGGTGGTAGATGTCTAGTCTCCTTTATGGCTCTAATCTGATAGTGGTAGTGGGGTGGTAGATGTCTAGTCTCCTTTATGGCTCTAATCTGATAGTGGTAGTGGGGTGGTAGATGTCTAGTCTCCTTTATGGTTCTAATCTGATAGTGGTAGTGAGGTGGTAGATGTCTAGTCTCCTTTATGCTCTAATCTGATAGTGGTAGTGAGGTGGTAGATGTCTAGTCTCCTTTATGGCTCTAATCTGATAGTAGTAGTGGGGTGGTAGATGTCTAGTCTCCTTTATGGCTCTAATCTGATAGTGGTAGTGGGGTGGTAGATGTCTAGTCTCCTTTATGGCTCTAATCTGATAGTGGTATATGTCTAGTCTCTTTTTTGGCTCTAATCTGATAGTGGTAGTGGGGTGGTAGATGTCTAGTCTCCTTTATGGCTCTAATCTGATAGTGGTAGTGGGGTGGTAGATGTCTAGTCTCCTTTATGGCTCTAATCTGATAGTGGTAGTGGGGTGGTAGATGTCTAGTCTCCTTATGGCTCTAATCTGATAGTGGTAGTGGGGTGGTAGATGTCTAGTCTCCTTTATGGCTCTAATCTGATAGTGGTAGTGGGGTGGTAGATGTCTCGTCTCCTTTATGGCTCTAATCTGATAGTGGTAGTGGGGTGGTAGATGTCTAGTCTCCTTTATGGTTCTAATCTGATAGTGGTAGTGAGGTGGTAGATGTCTAGTCTCCTTTATGCTCTAATCTGATAGTGGTAGTGAGGTGGTAGATGTCTAGTCTCCTTTATGGCTCTAATCTGATAGTAGTAGTGGGGTGGTAGATGTCTAGTCTCCTTTATGGCTCTAATCTGATAGTAGTAGTGGGGTGGTAGATGTCTAGTCTCCTTTATGGCTCGAATCTGATAGTGGTATATGTCTCTTTTTTGGCTCTAATCTGATAGTGGTAGTGGGGTGGTAGATGTCTAGTCTCCTTTATGGCTCTAATCTGATAGTGGTAGTGGGGTGGTAGATGTCTAGTCTCCTTTATGGCTCTAATCTGATAGTGGTAGTGGGGTGGTAGATGTCTAGTCTCCTTTATGGTTCTAATCTGATAGTGGTAGTGAGGTGGTAGATGTCTAGTCTCCTTTATGCTCTAATCTGATAGTGGTAGTGAGGTGGTAGATGTCTAGTCTCCTTTATGGCTCTAATCTGATAGTAGTAGTGGGGTGGTAGATGTCTAGTCTCCTTTATGGCTCTAATCTGATAGTAGTAGTGGGGTGGTAGATGTCTAGTCTCCTTTATGGCTCTAATCTGATAGTGGTATATGTCTAGTCTCTTTTTTGGCTCTAATCTGATAGTGGTAGTGGGGTGGTAGATGTCTAGTCTCCTTTATGGCTCTAATCTGATAGTGGTAGTGGGGTGGTAGATGTCTAGTCTCCTTTATGGCTCTAATCTGATAGTGGTAGTGCGGTGGTAGATGTCTAGTCTCCTTTATGGCTCTAATCTGATAGTGGTAGTGGGGTGGTAGATGTCTAGTCTCCTTTATGGCTCTAATCTGATAGTGGTAGTGGGGTGGTAGATGTCTAGTCTCCTTACGGCTCTAATCTGATAGTGGTAGTGAGGTGGTAGATGTCTAGTCTCCTTTATGGCTCTAATCTGATAGTGGTAGTGGGGTGGTAGATGTCTAGTCTCCTTTATGGCTCTAATCTGATAGTGGTAGTGGGGTGGTAGATGTCTAGTCTCCTTTATGGCTCTAATCTGATAGTGGTAGTGAGGTGGTAGATGTCTAGTCTCCTTTATGGCTCTAATCTGATAGTGGTAGTGGGGTGGTAGATGTCTAGTCTCCTTTATGGCTCTAATCTGATAGTGGTAGTGGGGTGGTAGATGTCTAGTCTCCTTTATGGTTCTAATCTGATAGTGGTAGTGGGGTGATAGATGTCTAGTCTCCTTTATGGCTCTAATCTGATAGTGGTAGTGGGGTGGTAGATGTCTAGTCTCCTTTATGGCTCTAATCTGATAGTGGTAGTGGGGTGGTAGATGTCTAGTCTCCTTTATGGTTCTAATCTGATAGTGGTAGTGAGGTGGTAGATGTCTAGTCTCCTTTATGCTCTAATCTGATAGTGGTAGTGAGGTGGTAGATGTCTAGTCTCCTTTATGGCTCTAATCTGATAGTAGTAGTGGGGTGGTAGATGTCTAGTCTCCTTTATGGCTCTAATCTGATAGTAGTAGTGGGGTGGTAGATGTCTAGTCTCCTTTATGGCTCGAATCTGATAGTGGTATATGTCTAGTCTCTTTTTTGGCTCTAATCTGATAGTGGTAGTGGGGTGGTAGATGTCTAGTCTCCTTTATGGCTCTAATCTGATAGTGGTAGTGGGGTGGTAGATGTCTAGTCTCCTTTATGGCTCTAATCTGATAGTGGTAGTGGGGTGGTAGATGTCTAGTCTCCTTTATGGTTCTAATCTGATAGTGGTAGTGAGGTGGTAGATGTCTAGTCTCCTTTATGCTCTAATCTGATAGTTGTAGTGAGGTGGTAGATGTCTAGTCTCCTTTATGGCTCTAATCTGATAGTAGTAGTGGGGTGGTAGATGTCTAGTCTCCTTTATGGCTCTAATCTGATAGTAGTAGTGGGGTGGTAGATGTCTAGTCTCCTTTATGGCTCTAATCTGATAGTGGTATATGTCTAGTCTCTTTTTTGGCTCTAATCTGATAGTGGTAGTGGGGTGGTAGATGTCTAGTCTCCTTTATGGCTCTAATCTGATAGTGGTAGTGGGGTGGTAGATGTCTAGTCTCCTTTATGGCTCTAATCTGATAGTGGTAGTGCGGTGGTAGATGTCTAGTCTCCTTTATGGCTCTAATCTGATAGTGGTAGTGCGGTGGTAGATGTCTAGTCTCCTTTATGGCTCTAATCTGATAGTGGTAGTGGGGTGGTAGATGTCTTGTCTCCTTTATGGCTCTAATCTGATAGTGGTAGTGGGGTGGTAGATGTCTAGTCTCCTTTATGGCTCTAATCTCATAGTGGTAGTGGGGTGGTAGATGTCTAGTCTCCTTTATGGCTCTAATCTGATAGTGGTAGATGTCTAGTCTCCTTTATGGCTCTAATCTGATAGTGGTAGTGGGATGATAGATGTCTAATTTCCTTTTTGGTTCTAATCTGATAGTGGTAGTGTGGTGGTAGATGTCTAGTCTCCTTTATGGCTCTAATCTGATAGTAGTAGTGGGGTGGTAGATGTCTAGTCTCCTTTATGGCTCTAATCTGATAGTAGTAGTGGGGTGGTATATGTCTAGTCTCCTTTATGGCTCTAATCTCATAGTGGTAGATGTCTAGTCTCCTTTTTGGCTCTAATCTGATAGTGGTAGTGGGGTGGTAGATGTCTAGTCTCCTTTATGGCTCTAATCTGATAGTGGTAGTGGGGTGGTAGATGTCTAGTCTCCTTTATGGCTCTAATCTGATAGTGGTAGTGGGGTGGTAGATGTCTAGTCTCCTTTATGGCTCTAATCTGATAGTGGTAGTGGGGTGGTAGATGTCTAGTCTCCTTACGGCTCCAATCTGATAGTGGTAGTGAGGTGGTAGATGTCTAGTCTCCTTTATGGCTCTAATCTGATAGTGGTAGTGGGGTGGTAGATGTCTCGTCTCCTTTATGGCTCTAATCTGATAGTGGTAGTGGGGTGGTAGATGTCTAGTCTCCTTTATGGTTCTAATCTGATAGTGGTAGTGAGGTGGTAGATGTCTAGTCTCCTTTATGGCTCTAATCTGATAGTGGTAGTGGGGTGGTAGATGTCTAGTCTCCTTTATGGCTCTAATCTGATAGTGGTAGTGGGGTGGTAGATGTCTAGTCTCCTTTATGGTTCTAATCTGATAGTGGTAGTGGGGTGATAGATGTCTAGTCTCCTTTATGGCTCTAATCTGATAGTGGTAGTGGGGTGGTAGATGTATAGTCTCCTTTATGGCTCTAATCTGATAGTAGTAGTGGGGTGGTAGATGTCTAGTCTCCTTTATGGCTCTAATCTGATAGTGGTATATGTCTAGTCTCTTTTTTGGCTCTAATCTGATAGTGGTAGTGGGGTGGTAGATGTCTAGTCTCCTTTATGGCTCTAATCTGATAGTGGTAGTGGGGTGGTAGATGTCTAGTCTCCTTTATGGCTCTAATCTGATAGTGGTAGTGCGGTGGTAGATGTCTAGTCTCCTTTATGGCTCTAATCTGATAGTGGTAGTGCGGTGGTAGATGTCTAGTCTCCTTTATGGCTCTAATCTGATAGTGGTAGTGGGGTGGTAGATGTCTAGTCTCCTTTATGGCTCTAATCTGATAGTGGTAGTGGGGTGGTAGATGTCTAGTCTCCTTTATGGCTCTAATCTCATAGTGGTAGTGGGGTGGTAGATGTCTAGTCTCCTTTATGGCTCTAATCTGATAGTGGTAGATGTCTAGTCTCCTTTATGGCTCTAATCTGATAGTGGTAGTGGGATGATAGATGTCTAATTTCCTTTTTGGTTCTAATCTGATAGTGGTAGTGTGGTGGTAGATGTCTAGTCTCCTTTATGGCTCTAATCTGATAGTAGTAGTGGGGTGGTAGATGTCTAGTCTCCTTTATGGCTCTAATCTGATAGTAGTAGTGGGGTGGTATATGTCTAGTCTCCTTTATGGCTCTAATCTCATAGTGGTAGATGTCTAGTCTCCTTTTTGGCTCTAATCTGATAGTGGTAGTGGGGTGGTAGATGTCTAGTCTCCTTTATGGCTCTAATCTGATAGTGGTAGTGGGGTGGTAGATGTCTAGTCTCCTTTATGGCTCTAATCTGATAGTGGTAGTGGGGTGGTAGATGTCTAGTCTCCTTTATGGCTCTAATCTGATAGTGGTAGTGGGGTGGTAGATGTCTAGTCTCCTTACGGCTCTAATCTGATAGTGGTAGTGGGGTGGTAGATGTCTAGTCTCCTTTATGGCTCTAATCTGATAGTGGTAGTGGGGTGGTAGATGTCTCGTCTCCTTTATGGCTCTAATCTGATAGTGGTAGTGGGGTGGTAGATGTCTAGTCTCCTTTATGGTTCTAATCTGATAGTGGTAGTGAGGTGGTAGATGTCTAGTCTCCTTTATGGCTCTAATCTGATAGTGGTAGTGGGGTGGTAGATGTCTAGTCTCCTTTATGGCTCTAATCTGATAGTGGTAGTGGGGTGGTAGATGTCTAGTCTCCTTTATGGCTCTAATCTGATAGTGGTAGTGGGGTGATAGATGTCTAGTCTCCTTTATGGCTCTAATCTGATAGTGGTAGTGGGGTGGTAGATGTATAGTCTCCTTTATGGCTCTAATCTGATAGTGGTAGTGGGGTGGTAGATGTCTAGTCTCCTTTATGGCTCTAATCTGATAGTGGTATATGTCTAGTCTCTTTTTTGGCTCTAATCTGATAGTGGTAGTGGGGTGGTAGATGTCTAGTCTCCTTTATGGCTCTAATCTGATAGTGGTAGTGGGGTGGTAGATGTCTAGTCTCCTTTATGGCTCTAATCTGATAGTGGTAGTGGGGTGGTAGATGTCTAGTCTCCTTTATGGTTCTAATCTGATAGTGGTAGTGAGGTGATAGATGTCTAGTCTCCTTTATGGCTCTAATCTGATAGTGGTAGATGTCTAGTCTCCTTTATGGCTCTAATCTGATAGTGGTAGTGGGATGACAGATGTCTAGTCTCCTTTATGGCTCTAATCTGATAGTGGTAGTGGGGTGGTAGATGTCTAGTCTCCTTATGGCTCTAATCTGATAGTGGTAGTGAGGTGGTAGATGTCTAGTCTCCTTTATGGTTCTAATCTGATAGTGGTAGTGAGGTGGTAGATGTCTAGTCTCCTTTATGGCTCTAATCTGATAGTGGTAGTGGGGTGGTAGATGTCTAGTCTCCTTTATGGCTCTAATCTGATAGTGGTAGTGGGGTGGTAGATGTCTAGTCTCCTTTATGGTTCTAATCTGATAGTGGTAGTGAGGTGGTAGATGTCTAGTCTCCTTTATGTTCTAATCTGATAGTGGTAGTGAGGTGGTAGATGTCTAGTCTCCTTTATGGCTCTAATCTGATAGTAGTAGTGGGGTGGTAGATGTCTAGTCTCCTTTATGGCTCTAATCTGATAGTAGTAGTGGGGTGGTAGATGTCTAGTCTCCTTTATGGCTCTAATCTGATAGTGGTATATGTCTAGTCTCTTTTTTGGCTCTAATCTGATAGTGGTAGTGGGGTGGTAGATGTCTAGTCTCCTTTATGGCTCTAATCTGATAGTGGTAGTGCGGTGGTAGATGTCTAGTCTCCTTTATGGCTCTAATCTGATAGTGGTAGTGGGGTGGTAGATGTCTTGTCTCCTTTATGGCTCTAATCTGATAGTGGTAGTGGGGTGGTAGATGTCTAGTCTCCTTTATGGCTCTAATCTGATAGTGGTAGTGGGGTGGTAGATGTCTCGTCTCCTTTATGGCTCTAATCTGATAGTGGTAGATGTCTAGTCTCCTTTATGGCTCTAATCTGATAGTAGTAGTGGGGTGGTAGATGTCTAGTCTCCTTTATGGCTCTAATCTGATAGTAGTAGTGGGGTGGTAGATGTCTAGTCTCCTTTATGGCTCTAATCTGATAGTGGTATATGTCTAGTCTCTTTTTTGGCTCTAATCTGATAGTGGTAGTGGGGTGGTAGATGTCTAGTCTCCTTTATGGCTCTAATCTGATAGTGGTAGTGGGGTGGTAGATGTCTAGTCTCCTTTATGGCTCTAATCTGATAGTGGTAGTGGGGTGGTAGATGTCTTGTCTCCTTTATGGCTCTAATCTGATAGTGGTAGTGGGGTGGTAGATGTCTAGTCTCCTTTATGGCTCTAATCTGATAGTGGTAGTGGGGTGGTAGATGTCTCGTCTCCTTTATGGCTCTAATCTGATAGTGGTAGATGTCTAGTCTCCTTTATGGCTCTAATCTGATAGTGGTAGTGGGATGATAGATGTCTAAATTCCTTTTTGGTTCTAATCTGATAGTGGTAGTGTGGTGGTAGATGTCTAGTCTCCTTTATGGCTCTAATCTGATAGTAGTAGTGGGGTGGTAGATGTCTAGTCTCCTTTATGGCTCTAATCTGATAGTAGTAGTGGGGTGGTATATGTCTAGTCTCCTTTATGGCTCTAATCTCATAGTGGTAGATGTCTAGTCTCCTTTTTGGCTCTAATCTGATAGTGGTAGTGGGGTGGTAGATGTCTAGTCTCCTTTATGGCTCTAATCTGATAGTGGTAGTGGGGTGGTAGATGTCTAGTCTCCTTTATGGCTCTAATCTGATAGTGGTAGTGGGGTGGTAGATGTCTAGTCTCCTTTATGGCTCTAATCTGATAGTGGTAGTGGGGTGGTAGATGTCTAGTCTCCTTACGGCTCTAATCTGATAGTGGTAGTGAGGTGGTAGATGTCTAGTCTCCTTTATGGCTCTAATCTGATAGTGGTAGTGGGGTGGTAGATGTCTCGTCTCCTTTATGGCTCTAATCTGATAGTGGTAGTGGGGTGGTAGATGTCTAGTCTCCTTTATGGTTCTAATCTGATAGTGGTAGTGAGGTGGTAGATGTCTAGTCTCCTTTATGCTCTAATCTGATAGTGGTAGTGGGGTGGTAGATGTCTAGTCTCCTTTATGGTTCTAATCTGATAGTGGTAGTGAGGTGGTAGATGTCTAGTCTCCTTTATGCTCTAATCTGATAGTGGTAGTGAGGTGGTAGATGTCTAGTCTCCTTTATGGCTCTAATCTGATAGTAGTAGTGGGGTGGTAGATGTCTAGTCTCCTTTATGGCTCTAATCTGATAGTGGTAGTGGGGTGGTAGATGTCTAGTCTCCTTTATGGCTCTAATCTGATAGTGGTATATGTCTAGTCTCTTTTTTGGCTCTAATCTGGTAGTGGTAGTGGGGTGGTAGATGTCTAGTCTCCTTTATGGCTCTAATCTGATAGTGGTAGTGGGGTGGTAGATGTCTAGTCTCCTTTATGGCTCTAATCTGATAGTGGTAGTGTGGTGGTAGATGTCTAGTCTCCTTTATGGCTCTAATCTGATAGTGGTAGTGGGGTGGTAGATGTCTAGTCTCCTTTATGGCTCTAATCTGATAGTGGTAGTGGGGTGGTAGATGTCTTGTCTCCTTTATGGCTCTAATCTGATAGTGGTAGTGGGGTGGTAGATGTCTAGTCTCCTTTATGGCTCTAATCTGATAGTGGTAGTGGGGTGGTAGATGTCTAGTCTCCTTTATGGCTCTAATCTGATAGTGGTAGATGTCTAGTCTCCTTTATGGCTCTAATCTGATAGTGGTAGTGGGATGATAGATGTCTAATTTCCTTTTTGGTTCTAATCTGATAGTGGTAGTGTGGTGGTAGATGTCTAGTCTCCTTTATGGCTCTAATCTGATAGTAGTAGTGGGGTGGTAGATGTCTAGTCTCCTTTATGGCTCTAATCTGATAGTAGTAGTGGGGTGGTATATGTCTAGTCTCCTTTATGGCTCTAATCTCATAGTGGTAGATGTCTAGTCTCCTTTTTGGCTCTAATCTGATAGTGGTAGTGGGGTGGTAGATGTCTAGTCTCCTTTATGGCTCTAATCTGATAGTGGTAGTGGGGTGGTAGATGTCTAGTCTCCTTTATGGCTCTAATCTGATAGTAGTAGTGGGGTGGTATATGTCTAGTCTCCTTTATGGCTCTAATCTCATAGTGGTAGATGTCTAGTCTCCTTTTTGGCTCTAATCTGATAGTGGTAGTGGGGTGGTAGATGTCTAGTCTCCTTTATGGCTCTAATCTGATAGTGGTAGTGGGGTGGTAGATGTCTAGTCTCCTTTATGGCTCTAATCTGATAGTGGTAGTGGGGTGGTAGATGTCTAGTCTCCTTTATGGCTCTAATCTGATAGTGGTAGTGGGGTGGTAGATGTCTAGTCTCCTTACGGCTCTAATCTGATAGTGGTAGTGAGGTGGTAGATGTCTAGTCTCCTTTATGGCTCTAATCTGATAGTGGTAGTGGGGTGGTAGATGTCTCGTCTCCTTTATGGCTCTAATCTGATAGTGGTAGTGGGGTGGTAGATGTCTAGTCTCCTTTATGGTTCTAATCTGATAGTGGTAGTGAGGTGGTAGATGTCTAGTCTCCTTTATGCTCTAATCTGATAGTGGTAGTGGGGTGGTAGATGTCTAGTCTCCTTTATGGTTCTAATCTGATAGTGGTAGTGAGGTGGTAGATGTCTAGTCTCCTTTATGCTCTAATCTGATAGTGGTAGTGAGGTGGTAGATGTCTAGTCTCCTTTATGGCTCTAATCTGATAGTAGTAGTGGGGTGGTAGATGTCTAGTCTCCTTTATGGCTCTAATCTGATAGTAGTAGTGGGGTGGTAGATGTCTAGTCTCCTTTATGGCTCTAATCTGATAGTGGTATATGTCTAGTCTCTTTTTTGGCTCTAATCTGATAGTGGTAGTGGGGTGGTAGATGTCTAGTCTCCTTTATGGCTCTAATCTGATAGTGGTAGTGGGGTGGTAGATGTCTAGTCTCCTTTATGGCTCTAATCTGATAGTGGTAGTGTGGTGGTAGATGTCTAGTCTCCTTTATGGCTCTAATCTGATAGTGGTAGTGCGGTGGTAGATGTCTAGTCTCCTTTATGGCTCTAATCTGATAGTGGTAGTGGGGTGGTAGATGTCTTGTCTCCTTTATGGCTCTAATCTGATAGTGGTAGTGGGGTGGTAGATGTCTAGTCTCCTTTATGGCTCTAATCTGATAGTGGTAGTGGGGTGGTAGATGTCTAGTCTCCTTTATGGCTCTAATCTGATAGTGGTAGATGTCTAGTCTCCTTTATGGCTCTAATCTGATAGTGGTAGTGGGATGATAGATGTCTAATTTCCTTTTTGGTTCTAATCTGATAGTGGTAGTGTGGTGGTAGATGTCTAGTCTCCTTTATGGCTCTAATCTGATAGTAGTAGTGGGGTGGTAGATGTCTAGTCTCCTTTATGGCTCTAATCTGATAGTAGTAGTGGGGTGGTATATGTCTAGTCTCCTTTATGGCTCTAATCTCATAGTGGTAGATGTCTAGTCTCCTTTTTGGCTCTAATCTGATAGTGGTAGTGGGGTGGTAGATGTCTAGTCTCCTTTATGGCTCTAATCTGATAGTGGTAGTGGGGTGGTAGATGTCTAGTCTCCTTTATGGCTCTAATCTGATAGTGGTAGTGGGGTGGTAGATGTCTAGTCTCCTTTATGGCTCTAATCTGATAGTGGTAGTGGGGTGGTAGATGTCTAGTCTCCTTACGGCTCTAATCTGATAGTGGTAGTGAGGTGGTAGATGTCTAGTCTCCTTTATGGCTCTAATCTGATAGTGGTAGTGGGGTGGTAGATGTCTAGTCTCCTTTATGGCTCTAATCTGATAGTGGTAGTGGGGTGGTAGATGTCTAGTCTCCTTTATGGTTCTAATCTGATAGTGGTAGTGGGGTGATAGATGTCTAGTCTCCTTTATGGCTCTAATCTGATAGTGGTAGTGGGGTGGTAGATGTCTAGTCTCCTTTATGGCTCTAATCTGATAGTGGTAGTGGGGTGGTAGATGTCTAGTCTCCTTTATGGCTCGAATCTGATAGTGGTATATGTCTAGTCTCTTTTTTGGCTCTAATTTGATAGTGGTAGTGGGGTGGTAGATGTCTAGTCTCCTTTATGGCTCTAATCTGATAGTGGTAGTGGGGTGGTAGATGTCTAGTCTCCTTTATGGCTCTAATCTGATAGTGGTAGTGGGGTGGTAGATGTCTAGTCTCCTTTATGGTTCTAATCTGATAGTGGTAGTGAGGTGGTAGATGTCTAGTCTCCTTTATGCTCTAATCTGATAGTGGTAGTGAGGTGGTAGATGTCTAGTCTCCTTTATGGCTCTAATCTGATAGTAGTAGTGGGGTGGTAGATGTCTAGTCTCCTTTATGGCTCTAATCTGATAGTGGTAGTGGGGTGGTAGATGTCTAGTCTCCCTTATGGCTCTAATCTGATAGTGGTAGTGCGGTGGTAGATGTCTAGTCTCCTTTATGGCTCTAATCTGATAGTGGTAGTGGGGTGGTAGATGTCTTGTCTCCTTTATGGCTCTAATCTGATAGTGGTAGTGGGGTGGTAGATGTCTAGTCTCCTTTATGGCTCTAATCTGATAGTGGTAGTGCGGTGGTAGATGTCTAGTCTCCTTTATGGCTCTAATCTGATAGTGGTAGTGGGGTGGTAGATGTCTTGTCTCCTTTATGGCTCTAATCTGATAGTGGTAGTGGGGTGGTAGATGTCTAGTCTCCTTTATGGCTCTAATCTGATAGTGGTAGTGGGGTGGTAGATGTCTAGTCTCCTTTATGGCTCTAATCTGATAGTGGTAGATGTCTAGTCTCCTTTATGGCTCTAATCTGATAGTGGTAGTGGGATGATAGATGTCTAATTTCCTTTTTGGTTCTAATCTGATAGTGGTAGTGTGGTGGTAGATGTCTTGTCTCCTTTATGGCTCTAATCTGATAGTAGTAGTGGGGTGGTAGATGTCTAGTCTCCTTTATGGCTCTAATCTGATAGTAGTAGTGGGGTGGTATATGTCTAGTCTCCTTTATGGCTCTAATCTCATAGTGGTAGATGTCTAGTCTCCTTTTTGGCTCTAATCTGATAGTGGTAGTGGGGTGGTAGATGTCTAGTCTCCTTTATGGCTCTAATCTGATAGTGGTAGTGGGGTGGTAGATGTCTAGTCTCCCCTATGGCTCTAATCTGATAGTAGTAGTGGGGTGGTAGATGTCTAGTCTCCTTTATGGCTCTAATCTGATAGTGGTAATGGGGTGGTAGATGTCTAGTCTCCTTTATGGCTCTAATCTGATAGTGGTAGTGGGGTGGTAGATGTCTAGTCTCCTTTATGGCTCTAATCTGATAGTGGTAATCGGGTGGTAGATGTCTAGCCTCCTTTATGGCTCTAATCTGATAGTGGTAGTGGGGTGGTAGATGTCTAGTCTCCTTTATGGTTCTAATCTGATAGTGGTAGTGAGGTGGTAGATGTCTAGTCTCCTTTATGGCTCTAATCTGATAGTGGTAGTGGGGTGGTAGATGTCTAGTCTCCTTTATGGCTCTAATCTGATAGTGGTAGTGGGGTGGTAGATGTCTAGTCTCCTTTATGGCTCTAATCTGATAGTAGTAGTGGGGTGGTATATGTCTAGTCTCCTTTATGGCTCTAATCTCATAGTGGTAGATGTCTAGTCTCCTTTTTGGCTCTAATCTGATAGTGGTAGTGGGGTGGTAGATGTCTAGTCTCCTTTATGGCTCTAATCTGATAGTGGTAGTGGGGTGGTAGATGTCTAGTCTCCTTTATGGCTCTAATCTGATAGTGGTAATGGGGTGGTAGATGTCTAGTCTCCTTTATGGCTCTAATCTGATAGTGGTAGTGGGGTGGTAGATGTCTAGTCTCCTTACGGCTCTAATCTGATAGTGGTAGTGAGGTGGTAGATGTCTAGTCTCCTTTATGGCTCTAATCTAATAGTGGTAGTGGGGTGGTAGATGTCTCGTCTCCTTTATGGCTCTAATCTGATAGTGGTAGTGGGGTGGTAGATGTCTAGTCTCCTTTATGGTTCTAATCTGATAGTGGTAGTGAGGTGGTAGATGTCTAGTCTCCATTATGGCTCTAATCTGATAGTGGTAGTGGGGTGGTAGATGTCTAGTCTCCTTTATGGCTCTAATCTGATAGTCGTAGTGGGGTGGTAGACGTCTAGTCTCCTTTATGGCTCTAATCTGATAGTGGTAGTGGGGTGGTAGATGTCTAGTCTCCTTTATGGCTCTAATCTGATAGTGGTAGTGGGGTGGTAGATGTCTAGTCTCCTTTATGGCTCTAATCTGATAGTGGTAGTGGGGTGGTAGATGTCTAGTCTCCTTTATGGTTCTAATCTGATAGTGGTAGTGAGGTGGTAGATGTCTAGTCTCCTTTATGCTCTAATCTGATAGTGGTAGTGAGGTGGTAGATGTCTAGTCTCCTTTATGGCTCTAATCTGATAGTAGTAGTGGGATGGTAGATGTCTAGTCTCCTTTATGGCTCTAATCTGATAGTAGTAGTGGGGTGGTAGATGTCTAGTCTCCTTTATGGCTCGAATCTGATAGTGGTATATGTCTAGTCTCTTTTTTGGCTCTAATCTGATAGTGGTAGTGGGGTGGTAGATGTCTAGTCTCCTTTATGGCTCTAATCTGATAGTGGTAGTGGGGTGGTAGATGTCTAGTCTCCTTTATGGCTCTAATCTGATAGTGGTAGTGGGGTGGTAGATGTCTAGTCTCCTTTATGGCTCTAATCTGATAGTGGTAGTGGGGTGGTAGATGTCTAGTCTCCTTTATGGCTCTAATCTGATAGTGGTAGTGGGGTGGTAGATGTCTAGTCTCCCTTATGGTTCTAATCTGATAGTAGTAGTGGGGTGGTAGATGTCTAGTCTCCTTTATGGCTCTAATCTGATAGTGGTAGTGGGGTGGTAGATGTCTAGTCTCCTTTATGGCTCTAATCTGATAGTGGTAGTGGGGTGGTAGATGTCTAGTCTCCTTTATGGCTTTAATCTGATAGTGGTAGTGGGGTGATAGATGTCTAGTCTCCTTTATGGCTCTAATCTGATAGTAGTAGTGGCGTGGTAGATGTCTAGTCTCCCTTATGGCTCTAATCTGATAGTAGTAGTGGGGTGGTATATGTCTAGTCTCCTTTATGGCTCTAATCTCATAGGCTCTAATCTCATAGTGGTAGATGTCTAGTCTCCTTATGGCTCTAATCTGATAGTGGTAGTGAGGTGGTAGATGTCTAGTCTCCTTTATGGCTCTAATCTGATAGTGGTAGTGGGGTGGTAGATGTCTCGTCTCCTTTATGGCTCTAATCTGATAGTGGTAGTGGGGTGGTAGAATTCTAGTCTCCTTTATGGTTCTAATCTGATAGTGGTAGTGAGGTGGTAGATGTCTAGTCTCCTTTATGGCTCTAATCTGATAGTAGAAGTGGGGTGGTAGATGTCTAGTCTCCCTTATGGCTCTAATCTGATAGTAGTAGTGGGGTGGTAGATGTCTAGTCTCCTTTATGGCTCTAATCTGATAGTGGTAATGAGGTGGTAGATGTCTAGTCTCCTTTATGGCTCTAATTTGATAGTAGTAGTGGGGTGGTAGATGTCTAGTCTCCCTTATGGCTCTAATCTGATAGTAGTAGTGGGGTGGTAGATGTCTAGTCTCCTTTATGGCTCTAATCTGATAGTGGTAGATGTCTAGTCTCCTTTTTGGCTCTAATCTGATAGTGGTAGTGGGGTGGTAGATATCTAGTCTCCTTTATGGCTCTAATCTGATAGTGGTAGTGGGGTGGTAGATGTCTAGTCTCCTTTATGGCTCTAATCTGATAGTGGTAGTGGGGTGGTAGATGTCTAGTCTCCCCTATGGCTCTAATCTGATAGTAGTAGTGGGGTGGTAGATGTCTAGTCTCCTTTATGGCTCTAATCTGATAGTGGTAGTGGGGTGGTAGATGTCTAGTCTCCTTTATGGCTCTAATCTGATAGTAGTAGTGGGGTGGTAGATGTCTAGTCTCCCTTATGGCTCTAATCTGATAGTAGTAGTGGGGTGGTAGATGTCTAGTCTCCTTTATGGCTCTAATCTGATAGTGGTAATGAGGTGGTAGATGTCTAGTCTCCTTTATGGCTCTAATCTGATAGTAGTATTGGGGTGGTAGATGTCTAGTCTCCCTTATGGCTCTAATCTGATAGTAGTAGTGGGGTGGTAGATGTCTAGTCTCCTTTATGGCTCTAATCTGATAGTGGTAGATGTCTAGTCTCCTTTTTGGCTCTAATCTGATAGTGGTAGTGGGGTGGTAGATGTCTAGTCTCCTTTATGGCTCTAATCTGATAGTGGTAGTGGGGTGGTAGATGTCTAGTCTCCTTTATGGCTCTAATCTGATAGTGGTAGTGGGGTGGTAGATGTCTAGTCTCCCCTATGGCTCTAATCTGATAGTAGTAGTGGGGTGGTAGATGTCTAGTCTCCTTTATGGCTCTAATATGATAGTGGTAATGGGGTGGTAGATGTCTAGTCTCCTTTATGGCTCTAATCTGATAGTGGTAGTGGGGTGGTAGATGTCTAGTCTCCTTTATGACTCTAATCTGATAGTGGTAGTGGGGTGGTAGATGTCTAGTCTCCTTTATGACTCTAATCTGATAGTGGTAGATGTCTAGTCTCCTTTATGGCTCTACTCTGATAGTGGTAGTGGGGTGGTAGATGTCTATTCTCCTTTATGGCTCTAATCTGATAGTGGTAATGGGGTGGTAGATGTCTAGTCTCCCCTATGGCTCTAATCTGATAGTAGTAGTGGGGTGGTAGATGTCTAGTCTCCTTTATGGCTCTAATATGATAGTGGTAATGGGGTGGTAGATGTCTAGTCTCCTTTATGGCTCTAATCTGATAGTAGTAGTGGGGTGGTAGATGTCTAGTCTCCCTTATGGCTCTAATCTGATAGTAGTAGTGGGGTGGTAGATGTCTAGTCTCCTTTATGGCTCTAATCTGATAGTGGTAATGAGGTGGTAGATGTCTAGTCTCCTTTATGGCTCTAATTTGATAGTAGTATTGGGGTGGTAGATGTCTAGTCTCCCTTATGGCTCTAATCTGATAGTGGTAGTGGGGTGGTAGATGTCTAGTCTCCTTTATGGCTCTAATCTGATAGTGGTAGATGTCTAGTCTCCTTTATGGCTCTAATCTGATAGTGGTAGTGGGGTGGTAGATATCTAGTCTCCTTTATGGCTCTAATCTGATAGTGGTAGTGGGGTGGTAGATGTCTAGTCTCCTTTATGGCTCTAATCTGATAGTGGTAGTGGGGTGGTAGATGTCTAGTCTCCCCTATGGCTCTAATCTGATAGTAGTAGTGGGGTGGTAGATGTCTAGTCTCCTTTATGGCTCTAATATGATAGTGGTAGTGGGGTGGTAGATGTCTAGTCTCCTTTATGGCTCTAATCTGATAGTGGTAGTGGGGTGGTAGATGTCTAGTCTCCTTTATGACTCTAATCTGATAGTGGTAGTGGGGTGGTAGATGTCTAGTCTCCTTTATGACTCTAATCTGATAGTGGTAGATGTCTAGTCTCCTTTATGGCTCTACTCTGATAGTGGTAGTGGGGTGGTAGATGTCTATTCTCCTTTATGGCTCTAATCTGATAGTGGTAATGGGGTGGTAGATGTCTAGTCTCCTTTATGGCTCTAATCTGATAGTGGTAGTGGGGTGGTAGATGTCTAGTCTCCTTATGGCTCTAATCTGATAGTGGTAGTGAGGTGGTAGATGTCTAGTCTCCTTTATGGCTCTAATCTGATAGTGGTAGTGGGGTGGTAGATGTCTCGTCTCCTTTATGGCTCTAATCTGATAGTGGTAGTGGGGTGGTAGATGTCTAGTCTCCTTTATGGCTCTAATCTGATAGTAGTAGTGGGGTGGTAGATGTCTAGTCTCCCTTATGGCTCTAATCTGATAGTGGTAGTGGGGTGGGAGATGTCTAGTCTCCTTTATGGCTCTAATCTGATAGTGGTAGTGGGGTGGTAGATGTCTAGTCTCCTTTATGGCTCTAATCTGATAGTGGTAGTGGGGTGGTAGATGTCTAGTCTCCTTTATGGCTCTAATCTGATAGTGGTAGTGGGGTGGTAGATGTCTAGTCTCCTTTATGGCTCTAATCTGATAGTGGTAGATGTCTAGTCTCCTTTTTGGCTCTAATCTGATAGTGGTAGTGGGGTGGTAGATGTCTAGTCTCCTTTATGGCTCTAATCTGATAGTGGTAGTGGGGTGGTAGATGTCTAGTCTCCTTTATGGCTCTAATCTGATAGTGGTAGTGGGGTGGTAGATGTCTAGTCTCCTTTATGGCTCTACTCTGATAGTGGTAGTGGGGTGGTAGATGTCTAGTCTCCCTTATGGCTCTAATCTGATAGTAGTAGTGGGGTGGTAGATGTCTAGTCTCCTTTATGGCTCTAATCTCATAGTGGTAGATGTCTAGTCTCCTTTTTGGCTCTAATCTGATAGTGGTAGTGGGGTGGTAGATGTCTAGTCTCCTTTATGGCTCTAATCTGACAGTGGTAGTGGGGTGGTAGATGTCTAGTCTCCTTTATGGCTCTAATCTGATAGTGGTAGTGGGGTGGTAGATGTCTAGTCTCCTTTATGGCTCTAATCTGATAGTGGTAGTGGGGTTGTAGATGTCTAGTCTCCTTTATGACTCTAATCTGATAGTGGTAGTGGGGTGGTAGATGTCTAGTCTCCTTTATGACTCTAATCTGATAGTGGTAGATGTCTAGTCTCCTTTATGACTCTACTCTGATAGTGGTAGTGGGGTGGTAGATGTCTATTCTCCTTTATGGCTCTAATCTGATAGTGGTAATGGGGTGGTAGATGTCTAGTCTCCTTTATGGCTCTAATCTGATAGTGGTAGTGGGGTGGTAGATGTCTAGTCTCCTTTAAGGTTCTAATCTGATAGTGGTAGTGAGGTGGTAGATGTCTAGTCTCCTTTATGGCTCTAATCTGATAGTAGTAGTGGGGTGGTAGATGTCTAGTCTCCCTTATGGCTCTAATCTGATAGTAGTAGTGGGGTGGTAGATGTCTAGTCTCCTTTATGGCTCTAATCTGATAGTAGTAGTGGGGTGGTAGATGTCTAGTCTCCCTTATGGCTCTAATCTGATAGTAGTAGTGGGGTGGTAGATGTCTAGTCTCCTTTATGGCTCTAATCTGATAGTGGTAGATATCTAGTCTCCTTTTTGGCTCTAATCTGATAGTGGTAGTGGGGTGGTAGATGTCTAGTCTCCTTTATGGCTCTAATCTGATAGTGGTAGTGAGGTGGTAGATGTCTAGTCTCCTTTATGGCTCTAATCTGATAGTAGTAGTGGGGTGGTATATGTCTAGTCTCTTTTATGGCTCTAATCTGATAGTAGTAGTGGGGTGGTAGATGTCTAGTCTCCTTTATGGCTCTAATCTGATAGTGGTAGTGAGGTGGTAGATGTCTAGTCTCCTTTATGGCTCTAATCTGATAGTAGTAGTGGGGTGGTAGATGTCTAGTCTCCCTTATGGCTCTAATCTGATAGTAGTAGTGGGGTGGTAGATGTCTTGTCTCCTTTATGGCTCTAATCTGATAGTGGTAGATGTCTAGTCTCCTTTTTGGCTCTAATCTGATAGTGGTAGTGGGGTGGTAGATGTCTAGCCTCCTTTATGGCTCTAATCTGATAGTGGTAGTGGGGTGGTAGATGTCTAGTCTCCCCTATGGCTCTAATCTGATAGTAGTAGTGGGGTGGTAGATGTCTAGTCTCCTTTATGGCTCTAATCTGATAGTGGTAATGGGGTGGTAGATGTCTAGTCTCCTTTATGGCTCTAATCTGATAGTGGTAGTGGGGTGGTAGATGTCTAGTCTCCTTTATGGCTCTAATCTGATAGTGGTAATCGGGTGGTAGATGTCTAGCCTCCTTTATGGCTCTAATCTGATAGTGGTAGTGGGGTGGTAGATGTCTAGTCTCCTTTATGGTTCTAATCTGATAGTGGTAGTGAGGTGGTAGATGTCTAGTCTCCTTTATGGCTCTAATCTGATAGTGGTAGTGGGGTGGTAGATGTCTAGTCTCCTTTATGGCTCTAATCTGATAGTGGTAGTGAGGTGGTAGATGTCTAGTCTCCTTTATGGCTCTAATCTGATAGTGGTAGTGGGGTGGTAGATGTCTAGTCTCCTTTATGGCTCTAATCTGATAGTGGTAGTGGGGTGGTAGATGTCTAGTCTCCTTTATGGTTCTAATCTGATAGTGGTAGTGGGGTGATAGATGTCTAGTCTCCTTTATGGCTCTAATCTGATAGTGGTAGATGTCTAGTCTCCTTTATGGCTCTAATCTGATAGTAGTAGTGGGGTGGTAGATGTCTAGTCTCCCTTATGGCTCTAATCTGATAGTAGTAGTGGGGTGGTAGATGTCTAGTCTCCTTTATGGCTCTAATCTGATAGTGGTAGATGTCTAGTCTCCTTTTTGGCTCTAATCTGATAGTGGTAGTGGGGTGGTAGATGTCTAGTCTCCTTTATGGCTCTAATCTGATAGTGGTAGTGAGGTGGTAGATGTCTAGTCTCCTTTATGGCTCTAATCTGATAGTAGTAGTGGGGTGGTATATGTCTAGTCTCCTTTATGGCTCTAATCTGATAGTAGTAGTGGGGTGGTAGATGTCTAGTCTCCTTTATGGCTCTAATCTGATAGTGGTAGTGAGGTGGTAGATGTCTAGTCTCCTTTATGGCTCTAATCTGATAGTAGTAGTGGGGTGGTAGATGTCTAGTCTCCCTTATGGCTCTAATCTGATAGTAGTAGTGGGGTGGTAGATGTCTTGTCTCCTTTATGGCTCTAATCTGATAGTGGTAGATGTCTAGTCTCCTTTTTGGCTCTAATCTGATAGTGGTAGTGGGGTGGTAGATGTCTAGCCTCCTTTATGGCTCTAATCTGATAGTGGTAGTGGGGTGGTAGATGTCTAGTCTCCCCTATGGCTCTAATCTGATAGTAGTAGTGGGGTGGTAGATGTCTAGTCTCCTTTATGGCTCTAATCTGATAGTGGTAATGGGGTGGTAGATGTCTAGTCTCCTTTATGGCTCTAATCTGATAGTGGTAGTGAGGTGGTAGATGTCTAGTCTCCTTTATGGCTCTAATCTGATAGTGGTAGTGGGGTGGTAGATGTCTAGTCTCCTTTATGGCTCTAATCTGATAGTGGTAATCGGGTGGTAGATGTCTAGCCTCCTTTATGGCTCTAATCTGATAGTGGTAGTGGGGTGGTAGATGTCTAGTCTCCTTTATGGTTCTAATCTGATAGTGGTAGTGAGGTGGTAGATGTCTAGTCTCCTTTATGGCTCTAATCTGATAGTGGTAGTGGGGTGGTAGATGTCTAGTCTCCTTTATGGCTCTAATCTGATAGTGGTAGTGAGGTGGTAGATGTCTAGTCTCCTTTATGGCTCTAATCTGATAGTGGTAGTGGGGTGGTAGATGTCTAGTCTCCTTTATGGCTCTAATCTGATAGTGGTAGTGGGGTGGTAGATGTCTAGTCTCCTTTATGGTTCTAATCTGATAGTGGTAGTGGGGTGATAGATGTCTAGTCTCCTTTATGGCTCTAATCTGATAGTGGTAGATGTCTAGTCTCCTTTATGGCTCTAATCTGATAGTGGTAGTGGGATGACAGATGTCTAGTCTCCTTTATGCCTCTAATCTGATAGTGGTAGTGGGGTGGTAGATGTCTAGTCTCCTTATGGCTCTAATCTGATAGTGGTAGTGAGGTGGTAGATGTCTAGTCTCCTTTATGGTTCTAATCTGATAGTGGTAGTGAGGTGGTAGATGTCTAGTCTCCTTTATGGCTCTAATCTGATAGTGGTAGTGGGGTGGTAGATGTCTAGTCTCCTTAATGGCTCTAATCTGATAGTGGTAGTGGGGTGGTAGATGTCTAGTCTCCTTTATGGCTCTAATCTGATAGTGGTAGTGGGGTGATATATGTCTAGTCTCCTTATGGCTCTAATCTGATAGTGGTAGTGAGGTGGTAGATGTCTAGTCTCCTTCATGGCTCTAATCTGATAGTAGAAGTGGGGTGGTAGATGTCTAGTCTCCCTTATGGCTCTAATCTGATAGTAGTAGTGGGGTGGTAGATGTCTAGTCTCCTTTATGGCTCTAATCTGATAGTGGTAATGAGGTGGTAGATGTCTAGTCTCCTTTATGGCTCTAATTTGATAGTAGTATTGGGGTGGTAGATGTCTAGTCTCCCTTATGGCTCTAATCTGATAGTAGTAGTGGGGTGGTAGATGTCTATTCTCCTTTATGGCTCTAATCTGATAGTGGTAGATGTCTAGTCTCCTTTTTGGCTCTAATCTGATAGTGGTAGTGGGGTGGTAGATATCTAGTCTCCTTTATGGCTCTAATCTGATAGTGGTAGTGGGGTGGTAGATGTCTAGTCTCCTTTATGGCTCTAATCTGATAGTGGTAGTGGGGTGGTAGATGTCTAGTCTCCTTTATGGCTCTAATCTGATAGTGGTAGTGGGGTGGTAGATGTCTAGTCTCCTTTATGGCTCTAATCTGATAGTGGTAGTGGGGTGGTAGATGTCTAGTCTCCTTTATGGCTCTAATATGATAGTGGTAATGGGGTGGTAGATGTCTAGTCTCCTTTATGGCTCTAATCTGATAGTGGTAGTGGGGTGGTAGATGTCTAGTCTCCTTTATGGCTCTAATCTGATAGTGGTAGATGTCTAGTCTCCTTTATGGCTCTAATCTGATAGTGGTAGTGAGGTGGTAGATGTCTAGTCTCCTTTATGGCTCTAATCTGATAGTAGTAGTGGGGTGGTAGATGTCTAGTCTCCCTTATGGCTCTAATCTGATAGTAGTAGTGGGGTGGTATATGTCTAGTCTCCTTTATGGCTCTAATCTCATAGTGGTAGATGTCTAGTCTCCTTTTTGGCTCTAATCTGATAGTGGTAGTGGGGTGGTAGATGTCTAGTCTCCTTTATGGCTCTAATCTGATAGTGGTAGTGGGGTGGTAGATGTCTAGTCTCCTTTATGGCTCTAATCTGATAGTGGTAGTGGGGTGGTAGATGTCTAGCCTCCTTTATGGCTCTAATCTGATAGTGGTAGTGGGGTGGTAGATGTCTAGTCTCCCCTATGGCTCTAATCTGATAGTGGTAGTGGGGTGGTAGATGTCTAGTCTCCTTTATGACTCTAATCTGATAGTGGTAGATGTCTAGTCTCCTTTATGGCTCTAATCTGATAGTGGTAGTGGGGTGGTAGATGTCTATTCTCCTTTATGGCTCTAATCTGATAGTGGTAGTGGGGTGGTAGATGTCTAGTCTCCTTTATGGCTCTAATCTGATAGTGGTAGTGGGGTGGTAGATGTCTAGTCTCCTTTATGGCTCTAATCTGATAGTGGTAGTGGGGTGGTAGATGTCTAGTCTCCTTTATGGCTCTAATCTGATAGTGGTAGTGGGGTGGTAGATGTCTAGACTCCCCTATGGCTCTAATCTGATAGTAGTAGTGGGGTGGTAGATGTCTAGTCTCCTTTATGGCTCTAATATGATAGTGGTAGTGGGGTGGTAGATGTCTAGTCTCCTTTATGGCTTTAATCTGATAGTGGTAGTGGGGTGGTAGATGTCTAGTCTCCTTTATGGCTCTAATCTGATAGTGGTAGATGTCTAGTCTCCTTTATGGCTCTAATCTGATAGTGGTAGTGAGGTGGTAGATGTCTAGTCTCCTTTATGGCTCTAATCTGATAGTAGTAGTGGGGTGGTAGATGTCTAGTCTCCCTTATGGCTCTAATCTGATAGTAGTAGTGGGGTGGTATATGTCTAGTCTCCTTTATGGCTCTAATCTCATAGTGGTAGATGTCTAGTCTCCTTTTTGGCTCTAATCTGATAGTGGTAGTGGGGTGGTAGATGTCTAGTCTCCTTTATGGCTCTAATCTGATAGTGGTAGTGGGGTGGTAGATGTCTAGTCTCCTTTATGGCTCTAATCTGATAGTGGTAGTGGGGTGGTAGATGTCTAGACTCCTTTATGGCTCTAATCTGATAGTGGTAGTGGGGTGGTTGATGTCTAGTCTCCTTTATGGCTCTAATCTGATAGTGGTAGTGGGGTGGTAGATGTCTAGTCTCCTTTATGACTCTAATCTGATAGTGGTAGATGTCTAGTCTCCTTTATGGCTCTACTCTGATAGTGGTAGTGGGGTGGTAGATGTCTATTCTCCTTTATGGCTCTAATCTGATAGTGGTAATGGGGTGGTAGATGTCTAGTCTCCTTTATTTACATTTACATTTAAGTCATTTAGCAGACGCTCTTATCCAGAGCGACTTACAAATTGGAAAGTTCATACATATTCATCCTGGTCCCCCCGTGGGGAATGAACCCACAACCCTGGCGTTGCAAGCGCCATGCTCTACCAACTGAGCCACACTTTATGGCTCTAATCTGATAGTGGTAGTGGGGTGGTAGATGTCTAGTCTCCTTATGGCTCTAATCTGATAGTGGTAGTGAGGTGGTAGATGTCTAGTCTCCTTTATGGCTCTAATCTGATAGTGGTAGTGGGGTGGTAGATGTCTCGTCTCCTTTATGGCTCTAATCTGATAGTGGTAGTGGGGTGGTAGATGTCTAGTCTCCTTTATGGCTCTAATCTGATAGTGGTAGTGGGGTGGTAGATGTCTAGTCTCCCTTATGGCTCTAATCTGATAGTAGTAGTGGGGTGGGAGATGTCTAGTCTCCTTTATGGCTCTAATCTGATAGTGGTAGTGAGGTGGTAGATGTCTAGTCTCCTTTATGGCTCTAATCTGATAGTAGTAGTGGGGTGGTAGATGTCTAGTCTCCCTTATGGCTCTAATCTGATAGTGGTAGTGGGGTGGTAGATGTCTAGTCTCCTTATGGCTCTAATCTGATAGTGGTAGTGAGGTGGTAGATGTCTAGTCTCCTTTATGGTTCTAATCTGATAGTGGTAGTGAGGTGGTAGATGTCTAGTCTCCTTTATGGCTCTAATCTGATAGTGGTAGTGGGGTGGTAGATGTCTAGTCTCCTTAATGGCTCTAATCTGATAGTGGTAGTGGGGTGGTAGATGTCTAGTCTCCTTTATGGCTCTAATCTGATAGTGGTAGTGGGGTGATATATGTCTAGTCTCCTTATGGCTCTAATCTGATAGTGGTAGTGAGGTGGTAGATGTCTAGTCTCCTTCATGGCTCTAATCTGATAGTAGAAGTGGGGTGGTAGATGTCTAGTCTCCCTTATGGCTCTAATCTGATAGTAGTAGTGGGGTGGTAGATGTCTAGTCTCCTTTATGGCTCTAATCTGATAGTGGTAATGAGGTGGTAGATGTCTAGTCTCCTTTATGGCTCTAATTTGATAGTAGTATTGGGGTGGTAGATGTCTAGTCTCCTTTTTGGCTCTAATCTGATAGTGGTAGTGGGGTGGTAGATGTCTAGCCTCCTTTATGGCTCTAATCTGATAGTGGTAGTGGGGTGGTAGATGTCTAGTCTCCCCTATGGCTCTAATCTGATAGTAGTAGTGGGGTGGTAGATGTCTAGTCTCCTTTATGGCTCTAATCTGATAGTGGTAATGGGGTGGTAGATGTCTAGTCTCCTTTATGGCTCTAATCTGATAGTGGTAGTGGGGTGGTAGATGTCTAGTCTCCTTTATGGCTCTAATCTGATAGTGGTAATCGGGTGGTAGATGTCTAGCCTCCTTTATGGCTCTAATCTGATAGTGGTAGTGGGGTGGTAGATGTCTAGTCTCCTTTATGGCTCTAATCTGATAGTGGTAGTGAGGTGGTAGATGTCTAGTCTCCTTTATGGCTCTAATCTGATAGTGGTAGTGGGGTGGTAGATGTCTAGTCTCCTTTATGGCTCTAATCTGATAGTGGTAGTGAGGTGGTAGATGTCTAGTCTCCTTTATGGCTCTAATCTGATAGTGGTAGTGGGGTGGTAGATGTCTAGTCTCCTTTATGGCTCTAATCTGATAGTGGTAGTGGGGTGGTAGATGTCTAGTCTCCTTTATGGTTCTAATCTGATAGTGGTAGTGGGGTGATAGATGTCTAGTCTCCTTTATGGCTCTAATCTGATAGTGGTAGATGTCTAGTCTCCTTTATGGCTCTAATCTGATAGTAGTAGTGGGGTGGTAGATGTCTAGTCTCCCTTATGGCTCTAATCTGATAGTAGTAGTGGGGTGGTAGATGTCTAGTCTCCTTTATGGCTCTAATCTGATAGTGGTAGATGTCTAGTCTCCTTTTTGGCTCTAATCTGATAGTGGTAGTGGGGTGGTAGATGTCTAGTCTCCTTTATGGCTCTAATCTGATAGTGGTAGTGAGGTGGTAGATGTCTAGTCTCCTTTATGGCTCTAATCTGATAGTAGTAGTGGGGTGGTATATGTCTAGTCTCCTTTATGGCTCTAATCTGATAGTAGTAGTGGGGTGGTAGATGTCTAGTCTCCTTTATGGCTCTAATCTGATAGTGGTAGTGAGGTGGTAGATGTCTAGTCTCCTTTATGGCTCTAATCTGATAGTAGTAGTGGGGTGGTAGATGTCTAGTCTCCCTTATGGCTCTAATCTGATAGTAGTAGTGGGGTGGTAGATGTCTTGTCTCCTTTATGGCTCTAATCTGATAGTGGTAGATGTCTAGTCTCCTTTTTGGCTCTAATCTGATAGTGGTAGTGGGGTGGTAGATGTCTAGCCTCCTTTATGGCTCTAATCTGATAGTGGTAGTGGGGTGGTAGATGTCTAGTCTCCCCTATGGCTCTAATCTGATAGTAGTAGTGGGGTGGTAGATGTCTAGTCTCCTTTATGGCTCTAATCTGATAGTGGTAATGGGGTGGTAGATGTCTAGTCTCCTTTATGGCTCTAATCTGATAGTGGTAGTGGGGTGGTAGATGTCTAGTCTCCCTTATGGCTCTAATCTGATAGTGGTAATCGGGTGGTAGATGTCTAGCCTCCTTTATGGCTCTAATCTGATAGTGGTAGTGGGGTGGTAGATGTCTAGTCTCCTTTATGGTTCTAATCTGATAGTGGTAGTGAGGTGGTAGATGTCTAGTCTCCTTTATGGCTCTAATCTGATAGTGGTAGTGGGGTGGTAGATGTCTAGTCTCCTTTATGGCTCTAATCTGATAGTGGTAGTGAGGTGGTAGATGTCTAGTCTCCTTTATGGCTCTAATCTGATAGTGGTAGTGGGGTGGTAGATGTCTAGTCTCCTTTATGGCTCTAATCTGATAGTGGTAGTGGGGTGGTAGATGTCTAGTCTCCTTTATGGTTCTAATCTGATAGTGGTAGTGGGGTGATAGATGTCTAGTCTCCTTTATGGTTCTAATCTGATAGTGGTAGATGTCTAGTCTCCTTTATGGCTCTAATCTGATAGTGGTAGTGGGATGACAGATGTCTAGTCTCCTTTATGCCTCTAATCTGATAGTGGTAGTGGGGTGGTAGATGTCTAGTCTCCTTATGGCTCTAATCTGATAGTGGTAGTGAGGTGGTAGATGTCTAGTCTCCTTTATGGTTCTAATCTGATAGTGGTAGTGAGGTGGTAGATGTCTAGTCTCCTTTATGGCTCTAATCTGATAGTGGTAGTGGGGTGGTAGATGTCTAGTCTCCTTAATGGCTCTAATCTGATAGTGGTAGTGGGGTGGTAGATGTCTAGTCTCCTTTATGGCTCTAATCTGATAGTGGTAGTGGGGTGATATATGTCTAGTCTCCTTATGGCTCTAATCTGATAGTGGTAGTGAGGTGGTAGATGTCTAGTCTCCTTCATGGCTCTAATCTGATAGTAGAAGTGGGGTGGTAGATGTCTAGTCTCCCTTATGGCTCTAATCTGATAGTAGTAGTGGGGTGGTAGATGTCTAGTCTCCTTTATGGCTCTAATCTGATAGTGGTAATGAGGTGGTAGATGTCTAGTCTCCTTTATGGCTCTAATTTGATAGTAGTATTGGGGTGGTAGATGTCTAGTCTCCCTTATGGCTCTAATCTGATAGTAGTAGTGGGGTGGTAGATGTCTATTCTCCTTTATGGCTCTAATCTGATAGTGGTAGATGTCTAGTCTCCTTTTTGGCTCTAATCTGATAGTGGTAGTGGGGTGGTAGATATCTAGTCTCCTTTATGGCTCTAATCTGATAGTGGTAGTGGGGTGGTAGATGTCTAGTCTCCTTTATGGCTCTAATCTGATAGTGGTAGTGGGGTGGTAGATGTCTAGTCTCCTTTATGGCTCTAATCTGATAGTGGTAGATGTCTAGTCTCCTTTATGGCTCTAATCTGATAGTGGTAGTGAGGTGGTAGATGTCTAGTCTCCTTTATGGCTCTAATCTGATAGTAGTAGTGGGGTGGTAGATGTCTAGTCTCCCTTATGGCTCTAATCTGATAGTAGTAGTGGGGTGGTATATGTCTAGTCTCCTTTATGGCTCTAATCTCATAGTGGTAGATGTCTAGTCTCCTTTTTGTCTCTAATCTGATAGTGGTAGTGGGGTGGTAGATGTCTAGTCTCCTTTATGGCTCTAATCTGATAGTGGTAGTGGGGTGGTAGATGTCTAGTCTCCTTTATGGCTCTAATCTGATAGTGGTAGTGGGGTGGTAGATGTCTAGCCTCCTTTATGGCTCTAATCTGATAGTGGTAGTGGGGTGGTAGATGTCTAGTCTCCCCTATGGCTCTAATCTGATAGTGGTAGTGGGGTGGTAGATGTCTAGTCTCCTTTATGACTCTAATCTGATAGTGGTAGATGTCTAGTCTCCTTTATGGCTCTAATCTGATAGTGGTAGTGGGGTGGTAGATGTCTATTCTCCTTTATGGCTCTAATCTGATAGTGGTAGTGGGGTGGTAGATATCTAGTCTCCTTTATGGCTCTAATCTGATAGTGGTAGTGGGGTGGTAGATGTCTAGTCTCCTTTATGGCTCTAATCTGATAGTGGTAGTGGGGTGGTAGATGTCTAGTCTCCTTTATGGCTCTAATCTGATAGTGGTAGTGGGGTGGTAGATGTCTAGACTCCCCTATGGCTCTAATCTGATAGTAGTAGTGGGGTGGTAGATGTCTAGTCTCCTTTATGGCTCTAATATGATAGTGGTAATGGGGTGGTAGATGTCTAGTCTCCTTTATGGCTTTAATCTGATAGTGGTAGTGGGGTGGTAGATGTCTAGTCTCCTTTATGGCTCTAATCTGATAGTGGTAGATGTCTAGTCTCCTTTATGGCTCTAATCTGATAGTGGTAGTGAGGTGGTAGATGTCTAGTCTCCTTTATGGCTCTAATCTGATAGTAGTAGTGGGGTGGTAGATGTCTAGTCTCCCTTATGGCTCTAATCTGATAGTAGTAGTGGGGTGGTATATGTCTAGTCTCCTTTATGGCTCTAATCTCATAGTGGTAGATGTCTAGTCTCCTTTTTGGCTCTAATCTGATAGTGGTAGTGGGGTGGTAGATGTCTAGTCTCCTTTATGGCTCTAATCTGATAGTGGTAGTGGGGTGGTAGATGTCTAGTCTCCTTTATGGCTCTAATCTGATAGTGGTAGTGGGGTGGTAGATGTCTAGACTCCTTTATGGCTCTAATCTGATAGTGGTAGTGGGGTGGTTGATGTCTAGTCTCCTTTATGACTCTAATCTGATAGTGGTAGTGGGGTGGTAGATGTCTAGTCTCCTTTATGACTCTAATCTGATAGTGGTAGATGTCTAGTCTCCTTTATGGCTCTACTCTGATAGTGGTAGTGGGGTGGTAGATGTCTATTCTCCTTTATGGCTCTAATCTGATAGTGGTAATGGGGTGGTAGATGTCTAGTCTCCTTTATTTACATTTACATTTAAGTCATTTAGCAGACGCTCTTATCCAGAGCGACTTACAAATTGGAAAGTTCATACATATTCATCCTGGTCCCCCCGTGGGGAATGAACCCACAACCCTGGCGTTGCAAGCGCCATGCTCTACCAACTGAGCCACACTTTATGGCTCTAATCTGATAGTGGTAGTGGGGTGGTAGATGTCTAGTCTCCTTATGGCTCTAATCTGATAGTGGTAGTGAGGTGGTAGATGTCTAGTCTCCTTTATGGCTCTAATCTGATAGTGGTAGTGGGGTGGTAGATGTCTAGTCTCCTTTATGGCTCTACTCTGATAGTGGTAGTGGGGTGGTAGATGTCTATTCTCCTTTATGGCTCTAATCTGATAGTGGTAATGGGGTGGTAGATGTCTCGTCTCCTTTATGGCTCTAATCTGATAGTGGTAGTGGGGTGGTAGATGTCTAGTCTCCTTTATGGCTCTAATCTGATAGTAGTAGTGGGGTGGTAGATGTCTAGTCTCCTTTATGGCTCTAATCTGATAGTGGTAGTGGGGTGGGAGATGTCTAGTCTCCTTTATGGCTCTAATCTGATAGTGGTAGTGGGGTGGTAGATGTCTAGTCTCCTTTATGGCTCTAATCTGATAGTGGTAGTGGGGTGGTAGATGTCTAGTCTCCTTTATGGCTCTAATCTGATAGTGGTAGTGGGGTGGTAGATGTCTAGTCTCCTTATGGCTCTAATCTGATAGTGGTAGTGAGGTGGTAGATGTCTAGTCTCCTTTATGGTTCTAATCTGATAGTGGTAGTGGGGTGGTAGATGTCTAGTCTCCTTTATGGCTCTAATCTGATAGTGGTAGTGGGGTGGTAGATGTCTAGTCTCCTTAATGGCTCTAATCTGATAGTGGTAGTGGGGTGGTAGATGTCTAGTCTCCTTTATGGCTCTAATCTGATAGTGGTAGTGGGGTGATATATGTCTAGTCTCCTTATGGCTCTAATCTGATAGTGGTAGTGAGGTGGTAGATGTCTAGTCTCCTTCATGGCTCTAATCTGATAGTAGAAGTGGGGTGGTAGATGTCTAGTCTCCCTTATGGCTCTAATCTGATAGTAGTAGTGGGGTGGTAGATGTCTAGTCTCCTTTATGGCTCTAATCTGATAGTGGTAATGAGGTGGTAGATGTCTAGTCTCCTTTATGGCTCTAATTTGATAGTAGTATTGGGGTGGTAGATGTCTAGTCTCCCTTATGGCTCTAATCTGATAGTAGTAGTGGGGTGGTAGATGTCTATTCTCCTTTATGGCTCTAATCTGATAGTGGTAGATGTCTAGTCTCCTTTTTGGCTCTAATCTGATAGTGGTAGTGGGGTGGTAGATATCTAGTCTCCTTTATGGCTCTAATCTGATAGTGGTAGTGGGGTGGTAGATGTCTAGTCTCCTTTATGGCTCTAATCTGATAGTGGTAGTGGGGTGGTAGATGTCTAGTCTCCTTTATGGCTCTAATCTGATAGTGGTAGTGGGGTGGTAGATGTCTAGTCTCCCCTATGGCTCTAATCTGATAGTAGTAGTGGGGTGGTAGATGTCTAGTCTCCTTTATGGCTCTAATATGATAGTGGTAATGGGGTGGTAGATGTCTAGTCTCCTTTATGGCTCTAATCTGATAGTGGTAGTGGGGTGGTAGATGTCTAGTCTCCTTTATGGCTCTAATCTGATAGTGGTAGATGTCTAGTCTCCTTTATGGCTCTAATCTGATAGTGGTAGTGAGGTGGTAGATGTCTAGTCTCCTTTATGGCTCTAATCTGATAGTAGTAGTGGGGTGGTAGATGTCTAGTCTCCCTTATGGCTCTAATCTGATAGTAGTAGTGGGGTGGTATATGTCTAGTCTCCTTTATGGCTCTAATCTCATAGTGGTAGATGTCTAGTCTCCTTTTTGGCTCTAATCTGATAGTGGTAGTGGGGTGGTAGATGTCTAGTCTCCTTTATGGCTCTAATCTGATAGTGGTAGTGGGGTGGTAGATGTCTAGTCTCCTTTATGGCTCTAATCTGATAGTGGTAGTGGGGTGGTAGATGTCTAGCCTCCTTTATGGCTCTAATCTGATAGTGGTAGTGGGGTGGTAGATGTCTAGTCTCCCTTATGGCTCTAATCTGATAGTGGTAGTGGGGTGGTAGATGTCTAGTCTCCTTTATGGCTCTAATCTGATAGTGGTAGATGTCTAGTCTCCTTTATGGCTCTAATCTGATAGTGGTAGTGGGGTGGTAGATGTCTAGTCTCCTTTATGGCTCTAATCTGATAGTGGTAGTGGGGTGGTAGATATCTAGTCTCCTTTATGGCTCTAATCTGATAGTGGTAGTGGGGTGGTAGATGTCTAGTCTCCTTTATGGCTCTAATCTGATAGTGGTAGTGGGGTGATAGATGTCTAGTCTCCTTTATGGCTCTAATCTGATAGTGGTAGTGGGGTGATAGATGTCTAGTCTCCTTTATGGCTTTAATCTGATAGTGGTAGTGGGGTGGTAGATGTCTAGTCTCCTTTATGGCTCTAATCTGATAGTGGTAGATGTCTAGTCTCCTTTATGGCTCTAATCTGATAGTGGTAGTGAGGTGGTAGATGTCTAGTCTCCTTTATGGCTCTAATCTGATAGTAGTAGTGGGGTGGTAGATGTCTAGTCTCCCTTATGGCTCTAATCTGATAGTAGTAGTGGGGTGGTATATGTCTAGTCTCCTTTATGGCTCTAATCTCATAGTGGTAGATGTCTAGTCTCCTTTTTGGCTCTAATCTGATAGTGGTAGTGGGGTGGTAGATGTCTAGTCTCCTTTATGGCTCTAATCTGATAGTGGTAGTGGGGTGGTAGATGTCTAGTCTCCTTTATGGCTCTAATCTGATAGTGGTAGTGGGGTGGTAGATGTCTAGACTCCTTTATGGCTCTAATCTGATAGTGGTAGTGGGGTGGTTGATGTCTAGTCTCCTTTATGACTCTAATCTGATAGTGGTAGTAGGGTGGTAGATGTCTAGTCTCCTTTATGACTCTAATCTGATAGTGGTAGATGTCTAGTCTCCTTTATGGCTCTACTCTGATAGTGGTAGTGGGGTGGTAGATGTCTATTCTCCTTTATGGCTCTAATCTGATAGTGGTAATGGGGTGGTAGATGTCTCGTCTCCTTTATGGCTCTAATCTGATAGTGGTAGTGGGGTGGTAGATGTCTAGTCTCCTTTATGGCTCTAATCTGATAGTAGTAGTGGGGTGGTAGATGTCTAGTCTCCCTTATGGCTCTAATCTGATAGTAGTAGTGGGGTGGGAGATGTCTAGTCTCCTTTATGGCTCTAATCTGATAGTGGTAGTGAGGTGGTAGATGTCTAGTCTCCTTTATGGCTCTAATCTGATAGTAGTAGTGGGGTGGTAGATGTCTAGTCTCCCTTATGGCTCTAATCTGATAGTAGTAGTGGGGTGGTAGATGTCTAGTCTCCTTTATGGCTCTAATCTGATAGTGGTAGATGTCTAGTCTCCTTTTTGGCTCTAATCTGATAGTGGTAGTGGGGTGGTAGATGTCTAGTCTCCTTTATGGCTCTAATCTGATAGTGGTAGTGGGGTGGTAGATATCTAGTCTCCTTTATGGCTCTAATCTGATAGTGGTAGTGAGGTGGTAGATGTCTAGTCTCCTTTATGGCTCTACTCTGATAGTGGTAGTGGGGTGGTAGATGTCTAGTCTCCCTTATGGCTCTAATCTGATAGTAGTAGTGGGGTGGTATATGTCTAGTCTCCTTTATGGCTCTAATCTCATAGTGGTAGATGTCTAGTCTCCTTTTTGGCTCTAATCTGATAGTGGTAGTGGGGTGGTAGATGTCTAGTCTCCTTTATGGCTCTAATCTGACAGTGGTAGTGGGGTGGTAGATGTCTAGTCTCCTTTATGGCTCTAATCTGATAGTGGTAGTGGGGTGGTAGATGTCTAGTCTCCTTTATGGCTCTAATCTGATAGTGGTAGTGGGGTGGTAGATGTCTAGTCTCCTTTATGACTCTAATCTGATAGTGGTAGTGGGGTGGTAGATGTCTAGTCTCCTTTATGACTCTAATCTGATAGTGGTAGTGGGGTGGTAGATGTCTAGTCTCCTTTATGGCTCTAATCTGATAGTGGTAATGGGGTGGTAGATGTCTAGTCTCCTTTATGGCTCTAATCTGATAGTGGTAGTGGGGTGGTAGATGTCTAGTCTCCTTTAAGGTTCTAATCTGATAGTAGTAGTGGGGTGGTAGATGTCTAGTCTCCCTTATGGCTCTAATCTGATAGTAGTAGTGGGGTGGTAGATGTCTAGTTTCCTTTATGGCTCTAATCTGATAGTGGTAGTGAGGTGGTAGATGTCTAGTCTCCTTTATGGCTCTAATCTGATAGTAGTAGTGGGGTGGTAGATGTCTAGTCTCCCTTATGGCTCTAATCTGATAGTAGTAGTGGGGTGGTAGATGTCTAGTCTCCTTTATGGCTCTAATCTGATAGTGGTAGATGTCTAGTCTCCTTTTTGGCTCTAATCTGATAGTGGTAGTGGGGTGGTAGATGTCTAGTCTCCTTTATGGCTCTAATCTGATAGTGGTAGTGAGGTGGTAGATGTCTAGTCTCCTTTATGGCTCTAATCTGATAGTAGTAGTGGGGTGGTATATGTCTAGTCTCCTTTATGGCTCTAATCTGATAGTAGTAGTGGGGTGGTAGATGTCTAGTCTCCTTTATGGCTCTACTCTGATAGTAGTAGTGGGGTGGTAGATGTCTAGTCTCCCTTATGGCTCTAATCTGATAGTAGTAGTGGGGTGGTATATGTCTAGTCTCCTTTATGGCTCTAATCTCATAGTGGTAGATGTCTAGTCTCCTTTTTGGCTCTAATCTGATAGTGGTAGTGGGGTGGTAGATGTCTAGTCTCCTTTATGGCTCTAATCTGACAGTGGTAGTGGGGTGGTAGATGTCTAGTCTCCTTTATGGCTCTAATCTGATAGTGGTAGTGGGGTGGTAGATGTCTAGTCTCCTTTATGGCTCTAATCTGATAGTGGTAGTGGGGTGGTAGATGTCTAGTCTCCTTTATGACTCTAATCTGATAGTGCTAGTGGGGTGGTAGATGTCTAGTCTCCTTTATGACTCTAATCTGATAGTGGTAGTGGGGTGGTAGATGTCTATTCTCCTTTATGGCTCTAATCTGATAGTGGTAATGGGGTGGTAGATGTCTAGTCTCCTTTATGGCTCTAATCTGATAGTGGTAGTGGGGTGGTAGATGTCTAGTCTCCTTTAAGGTTCTAATCTGATAGTGGTAGTGAGGTGGTAGATGTCTAGTCTCCTTTATGGCTCTAATCTGATAGTAGTAGTGGGGTGGTAGATGTCTAGTCTCCCTTATGGCTCTAATCTGATAGTAGTAGTGGGGTGGTAGATGTCTAGTTTCCTTTATGGCTCTAATCTGATAGTGGTAGTGAGGTGGTAGATGTCTAGTCTCCTTTATGGCTCTAATCTGATAGTAGTAGTGGGGTGGTAGATGTCTAGTCTCCCTTATGGCTCTAATCTGATAGTAGTAGTGGGGTGGTAGATGTCTAGTCTCCTTTATGGCTCTTATCTGATAGTGGTAGATGTCTAGTCTCCTTTTTGGCTCTAATCTGATAGTGGTAGTGGGGTGGTAGATGTCTAGTCTCCTTTATGGCTCTAATCTGATAGTGGTAGTGAGGTGGTAGATGTCTAGTCTCCTTTATGGCTCTAATCTGATAGTAGTAGTGGGGTGGTATATGTCTAGTCTCCTTTATGGCTCTAATCTGATAGTAGTAGTGGGGTGGTAGATGTCTAGTCTCCTTTATGGCTCTAATCTGATAGTGGTAGTGAGGTGGTAGATGTCTAGTCTCCTTTATGGCTCTAATCTGATAGTAGTAGTGGGGTGGTAGATGTCTAGTCTCCCTTATGGCTCTAATCTGATAGTAGTAGTGGGGTGGTAGATGTCTAGTCTCCTTTATGGCTCTAATCTGATAGTGGTAGAGATGTCTAGTCTCCTTTTTGGCTCTAATCTGATAGTGGTAGTGGGGTGGTAGATGTCTAGCCTCCTTTATGGCTCTAATCTGATAGTGGTAGTGGGGTGGTAGATGTCTAGTCTCCCCTATGGCTCTAATCTGATAGTAGTAGTGGGGTGGTAGATGTCTAGTCTCCTTTATGGCTCTAATCTGATAGTGGTAATGGGGTGGTAGATGTCTAGTCTCCTTTATGGCTCTAATCTGATAGTGGTAGTGGGGTGGTAGATGTCTAGTCTCCTTTATGGCTCTAATCTGATAGTGGTAATCGGGTGGTAGATGTCTAGCCTCCTTTATGACTCTAATCTGATAGTGGTAGATGTCTAGTCTCCTTTATGGCTCTACTCTGATAGTGGTAGTGGGGTGGTAGATGTCTATTCTCCTTTATGGCTCTAATCTGATAGTGGTAATGGGGTGGTAGATGTCTAGTCTCCTTTATTTACATTTACATTTAAGTCATTTAGCAGACGCTCTTATCCAGAGCGACTTACAAATTGGAAAGTTCATACATATTCATCCTGGTCCCCCCGTGGGGAATGAACCCACAACCCTGGCGTTGCAAGCGCCATGCTCTACCAACTGAGCCACACTTTATGGCTCTAATCTGATAGTGGTAGTGGGGTGGTAGATGTCTAGTCTCCTTATGGCTCTAATCTGATAGTGGTAGTGGGGTGGTAGATGTCTCGTCTCCTTTATGGCTCTAATCTGATAGTGGTAGTGGGGTGGTAGATGTCTAGTCTCCTTTATGGCTCTAATCTGATAGTAGTAGTGGGGTGGTAGATGTCTAGTCTCCCTTATGGCTCTAATCTGATAGTAGTAGTGGGGTGGGAGATGTCTAGTCTCCTTTATGGCTCTAATCTGATAGTGGTAGTGAGGTGGTAGATGTCTAGTCTCCTTTATGGCTCTAATCTGATAGTAGTAGTGGGGTGGTAGATGTCTAGTCTCCCTTATGGCTCTAATCTGATAGTAGTAGTGGGGTGGTAGATGTCTAGTCTCCTTTATGGCTCTAATCTGATAGTGGTAGATGTCTAGTCTCCTTTTTGGCTCTAATCTGATAGTGGTAGTGGGGTGGTAGATGTCTAGTCTCCTTTATGGCTCTAATCTGATAGTGGTAGTGGGGTGGTAGATATCTAGTCTCCTTTATGGCTCTAATCTGATAGTGGTAGTGAGGTGGTAGATGTCTAGTCTCCTTTATGGCTCTACTCTGATAGTAGTAGTGGGGTGGTAGATGTCTAGTCTCCCTTATGGCTCTAATCTGATAGTAGTAGTGGGGTGGTATATGTCTAGTCTCCTTTATGGCTCTAATCTCATAGTGGTAGATGTCTAGTCTCCTTTTTGGCTCTAATCTGATAGTGGTAGTGGGGTGGTAGATGTCTAGTCTCCTTTATGGCTCTAATCTGACAGTGGTAGTGGGGTGGTAGATGTCTAGTCTCCTTTATGGCTCTAATCTGATAGTGGTAGTGGGGTGGTAGATGTCTAGTCTCCTTTATGGCTCTAATCTGATAGTGGTAGTGGGGTGGTAGATGTCTAGTCTCCTTTATGACTCTAATCTGATAGTGGTAGTGGGGTGGTAGATGTCTAGTCTCCTTTATGACTCTAATCTGATAGTGGTAGTGGGGTGGTAGATGTCTATTCTCCTTTATGGCTCTAATCTGATAGTGGTAATGGGGTGGTAGATGTCTAGTCTCCTTTATGGCTCTAATCTGATAGTGGTAGTGGGGTGGTAGATGTCTAGTCTCCTTTAAGGTTCTAATCTGATAGTAGTAGTGGGGTGGTAGATGTCTAGTCTCCCTTATGGCTCTAATCTGATAGTAGTAGTGGGGTGGTAGATGTCTAGTTTCCTTTATGGCTCTAATCTGATAGTGGTAGTGAGGTGGTAGATGTCTAGTCTCCTTTATGGCTCTAATCTGATAGTAGTAGTGGGGTGGTAGATGTCTAGTCTCCCTTATGGCTCTAATCTGATAGTAGTAGTGGGGTGGTAGATGTCTAGTCTCCTTTATGGCTCTAATCTGATAGTGGTAGATGTCTAGTCTCCTTTTTGGCTCTAATCTGATAGTGGTAGTGGGGTGGTAGATGTCTAGTCTCCTTTATGGCTCTAATCTGATAGTGGTAGTGAGGTGGTAGATGTCTAGTCTCCTTTATGGCTCTAATCTGATAGTAGTAGTGGGGTGGTATATGTCTAGTCTCCTTTATGGCTCTAATCTGATAGTAGTAGTGGGGTGGTAGATGTCTAGTCTCCTTTATGGCTCTACTCTGATAGTAGTAGTGGGGTGGTAGATGTCTAGTCTCCCTTATGGCTCTAATCTGATAGTAGTAGTGGGGTGGTATATGTCTAGTCTCCTTTATGGCTCTAATCTCATAGTGGTAGATGTCTAGTCTCCTTTTTGGCTCTAATCTGATAGTGGTAGTGGGGTGGTAGATGTCTAGTCTCCTTTATGGCTCTAATCTGACAGTGGTAGTGGGGTGGTAGATGTCTAGTCTCCTTTATGGCTCTAATCTGATAGTGGTAGTGGGGTGGTAGATGTCTAGTCTCCTTTATGGCTCTAATCTGATAGTGGTAGTGGGGTGGTAGATGTCTAGTCTCCTTTATGACTCTAATCTGATAGTGCTAGTGGGGTGGTAGATGTCTAGTCTCCTTTATGACTCTAATCTGATAGTGGTAGTGGGGTGGTAGATGTCTATTCTCCTTTATGGCTCTAATCTGATAGTGGTAATGGGGTGGTAGATGTCTAGTCTCCTTTATGGCTCTAATCTGATAGTGGTAGTGGGGTGGTAGATGTCTAGTCTCCTTTAAGGTTCTAATCTGATAGTGGTAGTGAGGTGGTAGATGTCTAGTCTCCTTTATGGCTCTAATCTGATAGTAGTAGTGGGGTGGTAGATGTCTAGTCTCCCTTATGGCTCTAATCTGATAGTAGTAGTGGGGTGGTAGATGTCTAGTTTCCTTTATGGCTCTAATCTGATAGTGGTAGTGTGGTAGATGTCTAGTCTCCTTTATGGCTCTAATCTGATAGTGGTAGTGGGGTGGTAGATGTCTAGTCTCCTTTATGGCTCTAATCTGATAGTGGTAGTGGGGTGGTAGATGTCTAGTCTCCTTTATGGCTCTTATCTGATAGTGGTAGATGTCTAGTCTCCTTTTTGGCTCTAATCTGATAGTGGTAGTGGGGTGGTAGATGTCTAGTCTCCTTTATGGCTCTAATCTGATAGTGGTAGTGAGGTGGTAGATGTCTAGTCTCCTTTATGGCTCTAATCTGATAGTAGTAGTGGGGTGGTATATGTCTAGTCTCCTTTATGGCTCTAATCTGATAGTAGTAGTGGGGTGGTAGATGTCTAGTCTCCTTTATGGCTCTAATCTGATAGTGGTAGTGAGGTGGTAGATGTCTAGTCTCCTTTATGGCTCTAATCTGATAGTAGTAGTGGGGTTGTAGATGTCTAGTCTCCCTTATGGCTCTAATCTGATAGTAGTAGTGGGGTGGTAGATGTCTAGTCTCCTTTATGGCTCTAATCTGATAGTGGTAGATGTCTAGTCTCCTTTTTGGCTCTAATCTGATAGTGGTAGTGGGGTGGTAGATGTCTAGCCTCCTTTATGGCTCTAATCTGATAGTGGTAGTGGGGTGGTAGATGTCTAGTCTCCCCTATGGCTCTAATCTGATAGTAGTAGTGGGGTGGTAGATGTCTAGTCTCCTTTATGGCTCTAATCTGATAGTGGTAATGGGGTGGTAGATGTCTAGTCTCCTTTATGGCTCTAATCTGATAGTGGTAGTGGGGTGGTAGATGTCTAGTCTCCTTTATGGCTCTAATCTGATAGTGGTAATCGGGTGGTAGATGTCTAGCCTCCTTTATGGCTCTAATCTGATAGTGGTAGTGGGGTGGTAGATGTCTAGTCTCCTTTATGGCTCTAATCTGATAGTGGTAGTGAGGTGGTAGATGTCTAGTCTCCTTTATGGCTCTAATCTGATAGTGGTAGTGGGGTGGTAGATGTCTAGTCTCCTTTATGGCTCTAATCTGATAGTGGTAGTGAGGTGGTAGATGTCTAGTCTCCTTTATGGCTCTAATCTGATAGTGGTAGTGGGGTGGTAGATGTCTAGTCTCCTTTATGGCTCTAATCTGATAGTGGTAGTGGGGTGGTAGATGTCTAGTCTCCTTTATGGTTCTAATCTGATAGTGGTAGTGGGGTGATAGATGTCTAGTCTCCTTTATGGCTCTAATCTGATAGTGGTAGATGTCTAGTCTCCTTTATGGCTCTAATCTGATAGTGGTAGTGGGATGACAGATGTCTAGTCTCCTTTATGCCTCTAATCTGATAGTGGTAGTGGGGTGGTAGATGTCTAGTCTCCTTTATGGCTCTAATCTGATAGTGGTAGTGGGGTGGTAGATGTCTAGTCTCCTTTATGACTCTAATCTGATAGTGGTAGTGGGGTGGTAGATGTCTAGTCTCCTTTATGACTCTAATCTGATAGTGGTAGATGTCTAGTCTCCTTTATGACTCTACTCTGATAGTGGTAGTGGGGTGGTAGATGTCTATTCTCCTTTATGGCTCTAATCTGATAGTGGTAATGGGGTGGTAGATGTCTAGTCTCCTTTATGGCTCTAATCTGATAGTGGTAGTGGGGTGGTAGATGTCTAGTCTCCTTTAAGGTTCTAATCTGATAGTGGTAGTGAGGTGGTAGATGTCTAGTCTCCTTTATGGCTCTAATCTGATAGTAGTAGTTGGGTGGTAGATGTCTAGTCTCCCTTATGGCTCTAATCTGATAGTAGTAGTGGGGTGGTAGATGTCTAGTTTCCTTTATGGCTCTAATCTGATAGTGGTAGTGAGGTGGTAGATGTCTAGTCTCCTTTATGGCTCTAATCTGATAGTAGTAGTGGGGTGGTAGATGTCTAGTCTCCCTTATGGCTCTAATCTGATAGTAGTAGTGGGGTGGTAGATGTCTAGTCTCCTTTATGGCTCTAATCTGATAGTGGTAGATGTCTAGTCTCCTTTTTGGCTCTAATCTGATAGTGGTAGTGGGGTGGTAGATGTCTAGTCTCCTTTATGGCTCTAATCTGATAGTGGTAGTGAGGTGGTAGATGTCTAGTCTCCTTTATGGCTCTAATCTGATAGTAGTAGTGGGGTGGTATATGTCTAGTCTCCTTTATGGCTCTAATCTGATAGTAGTAGAGGGGTGGTAGATGTCTAGTCTCCTTTATGGCTCTAATCTGATAGTGGTAGTGAGGTGGTAGATGTATAGTCTCCTTTATGGCTCTAATCTGATAGTAGTAGTGGGGTGGTAGATGTCTAGTCTCCCTTATGGCTCTAATCTGATAGTAGTAGTGGGGTGGTAGATGTCTAGTCTCCTTTATGGCTCTAATCTGATAGTGGTAGATGTCTAGTCTCCTTTTTGGCTCTAATCTGATAGTGGTAGTGGGCTGGTAGATGTCTAGCCTCCTTTATGGCTCTAATCTGATAGTGGTAGTGGGGTGGTAGATGTCTAGTCTCCCCTATGGCTCTAATCTGATAGTAGTAGTGGGGTGGTAGATGTCTAGTCTCCTTTATGGCTCTAATCTGATAGTGGTAATGGGGTGGTAGATGTCTAGTCTCCTTTATGGCTCTAATCTGATAGTGGTAGTGGGGTGGTAGATGTCTAGTCTCCTTTATGGCTCTAATCTGATAGTGGTAATCGGGTGGTAGATGTCTAGCCTCCTTTATGGCTCTAATCTGATAGTGGTAGTGGGGTGGTAGATGTCTAGTCTCCTTTATGGCTCTAATCTGATAGTGGTAGTGAGGTGGTAGATGTCTAGTCTCCTTTATGGCTCTAATCTGATAGTGGTAGTGGGGTGGTAGATGTCTAGTCTCCTTTATGGCTCTAATCTGATAGTGGTAGTGAGGTGGTAGATGTCTAGTCTCCTTTATGGCTCTAATCTGATAGTGGTAGTGGGGTGGTAGATGTCTAGTCTCCTTTATGGCTCTAATCTGATAGTGGTAGTGGGGTGGTAGATGTCTAGTCTCCTTTATGGTTCTAATCTGATAGTGGTAGTGGGGTGATAGATGTCTAGTCTCCTTTATGGCTCTAATCTGATAGTGGTAGATGTCTAGTCTCCTTTATGGCTCTAATCTGATAGTGGTAGTGGGATGACAGATGTCTAGTCTCCTTTATGCCTCTAATCTGATAGTGGTAGTGGGGTGGTAGATGTCTAGTCTCCTTATGGCTCTAATCTGATAGTGGTAGTGAGGTGGTAGATGTCTAGTCTCCTTTATGGTTCTAATCTGATAGTGGTAGTGAGGTGGTAGATGTCTAGTCTCCTTTATGGCTCTAATCTGATAGTGGTAGTGGGGTGGTAGATGTCTAGTCTCCTTAATGGCTCTAATCTGATAGTGGTAGTGGGGTGGTAGATGTCTAGTCTCCTTTATGGCTCTAATCTGATAGTGGTAGTGGGGTGGTATATGTCTAGTCTCCTTATGGCTCTAATCTGATAGTGGTAGTGAGGTGGTAGATGTCTAGTCTCCTTTATGGCTCTAATCTGATAGTGGTAGTGGGGTGGTAGATGTCTCGTCTCCTTTATGGCTCTAATCTGATAGTGGTAGTGGGGTGGTAGATGTCTAGTCTCCTTTATGGTTCTAATCTGATAGTGGTAGTGAGGTGGTAGATGTCTAGTCTCCTTTATGGCTCTAATCTGATAGTAGTAGTGGGGTGGTAGATGTCTAGTCTCCCTTATGGCTCTAATCTGATAGTAGTAGTGGGGTGGTAGATGTCTAGTCTCCTTTATGGCTCTAATCTGATAGTGGTAGTGAGGTGGTAGATGTCTAGTCTCCTTTATGGCTCTAATCTGATAGTAGTAGTGGGGTGGTAGATGTCTAGTCTCCCTTATGGCTCTAATCTGATAGTAGTAGTGGGGTGGTAGATGTCTAGTCTCCTTTATGGCTCTAATCTGATAGTGGTAGATGTCTAGTCTCCTTTTTGGCTCTAATCTGATAGTGGTAGTGGGGTGGTAGATGTCTAGTCTCCTTTATGGCTCTAATCTGATAGTGGTAGTGGGGTGGTAGATATCTAGTCTCCTTTATGGCTCTAATCTGATAGTGGAGGTGGGGTGGTAGATGTCTAGTCTCCTTTATGGCTCTAATCTGATAGTGGTAGTGGGGTGGTAGATGTCTAGTCTCCCCTATGGCTCTAATCTGATAGTAGTAGTGGGGTGGTAGATGTCTAGTCTCCTTTATGGCTCTAATCTGATAGTGGTAATGGGGTGGTAGATGTCTAGCCTCCTTTATGGCTCTAATCTGATAGTGGTAGTGGGGTGGTAGATGTCTAGTCTCCTTTATGGTTCTAATCTGATAGTGGTAGTGGGGTGGTAGATGTCTAGTCTCCTTTGTGGCTCTAATCTGATAGTGGTAGTGGGGTGGTAGATGTCTAGTCTCCTTTATGGTTCTAATCTGATAGTGGTAGTGGGGTGATAGATGTCTAGTCTCCTTTATGGCTCTAATCTGATAGTGGTAGATGTCTAGTCTCCTTTATGGCTCTAATCTGATTGTGGTAGTGGGATGACAGATGTCTAGTCTCCTTTATGCCTCTAATCTGATAGTGGTAGTGGGGTGGTAGATGTCTAGTCTCCTTTATGGCTCTAATCTGATAGTGGTAGTGGGGTGGTAGATGTCTAGTCTCCCCTATGGCTCTAATCTGATAGTGGTAGTGGGGTGGTAGATGTCTAGTCTCCTTTATGGCTCTAATCTGATAGTGGTAGATGTCTAGTCTCCTTTTTGGCTCTAATCTGATAGTGGTAGTGGGGTGGTAGATGTCTAGCCTCCTTTATGGCTCTAATCTGATAGTGGTAGTGGGGTGGTAGATATCTAGTATCCTTTATGGCTCTAATCTGATTGTGGTAGTGGGGTGGTAGATGTCTAGTCTCCTTTATGGCTCTAATCTGATAGTGGTAGTGGGGTGGTAGATGTCTAGTCTCCTTTTATGGCTCTAATCTGATAGTGGTAGTGGGGTGGTAGATGTCTAGTCTCCCCTATGGCTCTAATCTGATAGTAGTAGTGGGGTGGTAGATGTCTAGTCTCCTTTATGGCTCTAATCTGATAGTGGTAATGGGGTGGTAGATGTCTAGTCTCCTTTATGGCTCTAATCTGATAGTGGTAGTGGGGTGGTAGATGTCTAGTCTCCTTTATGGTTCTAATCTGATAGTGGTAGTGGGGTGATAGATGTCTAGTCTCCTTTATGGCTCTAATCTGATAGTGGTAGATGTCTAGTCTCCTTTATGGCTCTAATCTGATAGTGGTAGTGAGGTGGTAGATGTCTAGTCTCCTTTATGGCTCTAATCTGATAGTGGTAGTGGGGTGGTAGATGTCTAGTCTCCTTTATGGCTCTAATCTGATAGTGGTAGTGGGGTGGTAGATGTCTAGTCTCCTTTATGGTTCTAATCTGATAGTGGTAGTGGGGTGATAGATGTCTAGTCTCCTTTATGGCTCTAATCTGATAGTGGTAGATGTCTAGTCTCCTTTATGGCTCTAATCTGATAGTGGTAGTGGGATGACAGATGTCTAGTCTCCTTTATGCCTCTAATCTGATAGTGGTAGTGGGGTGGTAGATGTCTAGTCTCCTTATGGCTCTAATCTGATAGTGGTAGTGAGGTGGTAGATGTCTAGTCTCCTTTATGGTTCTAATCTGATAGTGGTAGTGAGGTGGTAGATGTCTAGTCTCCTTTATGGCTCTAATCTGATAGTGGTAGTGGGGTGGTAGATGTCTAGTCTCCTTAATGGCTCTAATCTGATAGTGGTAGTGGGGTGGTAGATGTCTAGTCTCCTTTATGGCTCTAATCTGATAGTGGTAGTGGGGTGGTATATGTCTAGTCTCCTTATGGCTCTAATCTGATAGTGGTAGTGAGGTGGTAGATGTCTAGTCTCCTTTATGGCTCTAATCTGATAGTGGTAGTGGGGTGGTAGATGTCTCGTCTCCTTTATGGCTCTAATCTGATAGTGGTAGTGGGGTGGTAGATGTCTAGTCTCCTTTATGGTTCTAATCTGATAGTGGTAGTGAGGTGGTAGATGTCTAGTCTCCTTTATGGCTCTAATCTGATAGTAGTAGTGGGGTGGTAGATGTCTAGTCTCCCTTATGGCTCTAATCTGATAGTAGTAGTGGGGTGGTAGATGTCTAGTCTCCTTTATGGCTCTAATCTGATAGTGGTAGTGAGGTGGTAGATGTCTAGTCTCCTTTATGGCTCTAATCTGATAGTAGTAGTGGGGTGGTAGATGTCTAGTCTCCCTTATGGCTCTAATCTGATAGTAGTAGTGGGGTGGTAGATGTCTAGTCTCCTTTATGGCTCTAATCTGATAGTGGTAGATGTCTAGTCTCCTTTTTGGCTCTAATCTGATAGTGGTAGTGGGGTGGTAGATGTCTAGTCTCCTTTATGGCTCTAATCTGATAGTGGTAGTGGGGTGGTAGATATCTAGTCTCCTTTATGGCTCTAATCTGATAGTGGTAGTGGGGTGGTAGATGTCTAGTCTCCTTTATGGCTCTAATCTGATAGTGGTAGTGGGGTGGTAGATGTCTAGTCTCCCCTATGGCTCTAATCTGATAGTAGTATTGGGGTGGTAGATGTCTAGTCTCCTTTATGGCTCTAATCTGATAGTGGTAGTGGGGTGGTAGATGTCTAGTCTCCTTATGGCTCTAATCTGATAGTGGTAGTGAGGTGGTAGATGTCTAGTCTCCTTTATGGCTCTAATCTGATAGTGGTAGTGGGGTGGTAGATGTCTAGTCTCCCTTATGGCTCTAATCTGATAGTGGTAATGGGGTGGTAGATGTCTAGTCTCCTTTATGGCTCTAATCTGATAGTGGTAGTGGGGTGGTAGATGTCTAGTCTCCTTTATGGTTCTAATCTGATAGTGGTAGTGGGGTGATAGATGTCTAGTCTCCTTTATGGCTCTAATCTGATAGTGGTAGATGTCTAGTCTCCTTTATGGCTCTAATCTGATAGTGGTAGTGAGGTGGTAGATGTCTAGTCTCCTTTATGGCTCTAATCTGATAGTGGTAGTGGGGTGGTAGATGTCTAGTCTCCTTTATGGCTCTAATCTGATAGTGGTAGTGGGGTGGTAGATGTCTAGTCTCCTTTATGGTTCTAATCTGATAGTGGTAGTGGGGTGATAGATGTCTAGTCTCCTTTATGGCTCTAATCTGATAGTGGTAGATGTCTAGTCTCCTTTATGGCTCTAATCTGATAGTGGTAGTGGGATGACAGATGTCTAGTCTCCTTTATGCCTCTAATCTGATAGTGGTAGTGGGGTGGTAGATGTCTAGTCTCCTTATGGCTCTAATCTGATAGTGGTAGTGAGGTGGTAGATGTCTAGTCTCCTTTATGGTTCTAATCTGATAGTGGTAGTGAGGTGGTAGATGTCTAGTCTCCTTTATGGCTCTAATCTGATAGTGGTAGTGGGGTGGTAGATGTCTAGTCTCCTTAATGGCTCTAATCTGATAGTGGTAGTGGGGTGGTAGATGTCTAGTCTCCTTTATGGCTCTAATCTGATAGTGGTAGTGGGGTGGTATATGTCTAGTCTCCTTATGGCTCTAATCTGATAGTGGTAGTGAGGTGGTAGATGTCTAGTCTCCTTTATGGCTCTAATCTGATAGTGGTAGTGGGGTGGTAGATGTCTCGTCTCCTTTATGGCTCTAATCTGATAGTGGTAGTGGGGTGGTAGATGTCTAGTCTCCTTTATGGTTCTAATCTGATAGTGGTAGTGAGGTGGTAGATGTCTAGTCTCCTTTATGGCTCTAATCTGATAGTAGTAGTGGGGTGGTAGATGTCTAGTCTCCCTTATGGCTCTAATCTGATAGTAGTAGTGGGGTGGTAGATGTCTAGTCTCCTTTATGGCTCTAATCTGATAGTGGTAGTGAGGTGGTAGATGTCTAGTCTCCTTTATGGCTCTAATCTGATAGTAGTAGTGGGGTGGTAGATGTCTAGTCTCCCTTATGGCTCTAATCTGATAGTAGTAGTGGGGTGGTAGATGTCTAGTCTCCTTTATGGCTCTAATCTGATAGTGGTAGATGTCTAGTCTCCTTTTTGGCTCTAATCTGATAGTGGTAGTGGGGTGGTAGATGTCTAGTCTCCTTTATGGCTCTAATCTGATAGTGGTAGTGGGGTGGTAGATATCTAGTCTCCTTTATGGCTCTAATCTGATAGTGGTAGTGGGGTGGTAGATGTCTAGTCTCCTTTATGGCTCTAATCTGATAGTGGTAGTGGGGTGGTAGATGTCTAGTCTCCCCTATGGCTCTAATCTGATAGTAGTAGTGGGGTGGTAGATGTCTAGTCTCCTTTATGGCTCTAATCTGATAGTGGTAATGGGGTGGTAGATGTCTAGCCTCCTTTATGGCTCTAATCTGATAGTGGTAGTGGGGTGGTAGATGTCTAGTCTCCTTTATGGTTCTAATCTGATAGTGGTAGTGGGGTGGTAGATGTCTAGTCTCCTTTGTGGCTCTAATCTGATAGTGGTAGTGGGGTGGTAGATGTCTAGTCTCCTTTATGGTTCTAATCTGATAGTGGTAGTGGGGTGATAGATGTCTAGTCTCCTTTATGGCTCTAATCTGATAGTGGTAGATGTCTAGTCTCCTTTATGGCTCTAATCTGATTGTGGTAGTGGGATGACAGATGTCTAGACTCCTTTATGCCTCTAATCTGATAGTGGTAGTGGGGTGATAGATGTCTAGTCTCCTTTATGGCTCTAATCTGATAGTGGTAGTGGGGTGGTAGATGTCTAGTCTCCCCTATGGCTCTAATCTGATAGTAGTAGTGGGGTGGTAGATGTCTAGTCTCCTTTATGGCTCTAATCTGATAGTGGTAGATGTCTAGTCTCCTTTATGGCTCTAATCTGATAGTGGTAGTGAGGTGGTAGATGTCTAGTCTCCTTTATGGCTCTAATCTGATAGTAGTAGTGGGGTGGTAGATGTCTAGTCTCCCTTATGGCTCTAATCTGATAGTAGTAGTGGGGTGGTAGATGTCTAGTCTCCTTTATGGCTCTAATCTGATAGTGGTAGATGTCTAGTCTCCTTTTTGGCTCTAATCTGATAGTGGTAGTGGGGTGGTAGATGTCTAGTCTCCTTTATGGCTCTAATCTGATAGTGGTAGTGGGGTGGTAGATATCTAGTCTCCTTTATGGCTCTAATCTGATAGTGGTAGTGGGGTGGTAGATGTCTAGTCTCCTTTATGGCTCTAATCTGATAGTGGTAGTGGGGTGGTAGATGTCTAGTCTCCCCTATGGCTCTAATCTGATAGTAGTAGTGGGGTGGTAGATGTCTAGTCTCCTTTATGGCTCTAATCTGATAGTGGTAATGGGGTGGTAGATGTCTAGCCTCCTTTATGGCTCTAATCTGATAGTGGTAGTGGGGTGGTAGATGTCTAGTCTCCTTTATGGTTCTAATCTGATAGTGGTAGTGGGGTGGTAGATGTCTAGTCTCCTTTGTGGCTCTAATCTGATAGTGGTAGTGGGGTGGTAGATGTCTAGTCTCCTTTATGGTTCTAATCTGATAGTGGTAGTGGGGTGATAGATGTCTAGTCTCCTTTATGGCTCTAATCTGATAGTGGTAGATGTCTAGTCTCCTTTATGGCTCTAATCTGATAGTGGTAGATGTCTAGACTCCTTTATGCCTCTAATCTGATAGTGGTAGTGGGGTGATAGATGTCTAGTCTCCTTTATGGCTCTAATCTGATAGTGGTAGTGGGGTGGTAGATGTCTAGTCTCCCCTATGGCTCTAATCTGATAGTAGTAGTGGGGTGGTAGATGTCTAGTCTCCTTTATGGCTCTAATCTGATAGTGGTAGATGTCTAGTCTCCTTTATGGCTCTAATCTGATAGTGGTAGTGAGGTGGTAGATGTCTAGTCTCCTTTATGGCTCTAATCTGATAGTAGTAGTGGGGTGGTAGATGTCTAGTCTCCCTTATGGCTCTAATCTGATAGTAGTAGTGGGGTGGTAGATGTCTAGTCTCCTTTATGGCTCTAATCTGATAGTGGTAGATGTCTAGTCTCCTTTTTGGCTCTAATCTGATAGTGGTAGTGGGGTGGTAGATGTCTAGTCTCCTTTATGGCTCTAATCTGATAGTGGTAGTGGGGTGGTAGATATCTAGTCTCCTTTATGGCTCTAATCTGATAGTGGTAGTGGGGTGGTAGATGTCTAGTCTCCTTTATGGCTCTAATCTGATAGTGGTAGTGGGGTGGTAGATGTCTAGTCTCCCCTATGGCTCTAATCTGATAGTAGTAGTGGGGTGGTAGATGTCTAGTCTCCTTTATGGCTCTAATCTGATAGTGGTAATGGGGTGGTAGATGTCTAGCCTCCTTTATGGCTCTAATCTGATAGTGGTAGTGGGGTGGTAGATGTCTAGTCTCCTTTATGGTTCTAATCTGATAGTGGTAGTGGGGTGGTAGATGTCTAGTCTCCTTTGTGGCTCTAATCTGATAGTGGTAGTGGGGTGGTAGATGTCTAGTCTCCTTTATGGTTCTAATCTGATAGTGGTAGTGGGGTGATAGATGTCTAGTCTCCTTTATGGCTCTAATCTGATAGTGGTAGATGTCTAGTCTCCTTTATGGCTCTAATCTGATTGTGGTAGTGGGATGACAGATGTCTAGTCTCCTTTATGCCTCTAATCTGATAGTGGTAGTGGGGTGGTAGATGTCTAGTCTCCTTTATGGCTCTAATCTGATAGTGGTAGTGGGGTGGTAGATGTCTAGTCTCCCCTATGGCTCTAATCTGATAGTAGTAGTGGGGTGGTAGATGTCTAGTCTCCTTTATGGCTCTAATCTGATAGTGGTAGATGTCTAGTCTCCTTTATGGCTCTAATCTGATAGTGGTAGTGGGGTGGTAGATGTCTAGTCTCCTTTATGGTTCTAATCTGATAGTGGTAGTGAGGTGGTAGATGTCTAGTCTCCTTTATGGCTCTAATCTGATAGTAGTAGTGAGGTGGTAGATGTCTAGTCGCCCTTATGGCTCTAATCTGATAGTAGTAGTGGGGTGGTAGATGTCTAGTCTCCTTTATGGCTCTAATCTGATAGTGGTAGTGAGGTGGTAGATGTCTAGTCTCCTTTATGGCTCTAATCTGATAGTAGTAGTGGGGTGGTAGATGTCTAGTCTCCCTTATGGCTCTAATCTGATAGTAGTAGTGGGGTGGTAGATGTCTAGTCTCCTTTATGGCTCTAATCTGATAGTGGTAGATGTCTAGTCTCCTTTTTGGCTCTAATCTGATAGTGGTAGTGGGGTGGTAGATGTCTAGTCTCCTTTATGGCTCTAATCTGATAGTGGTAGTGGGGTGGTAGATATCTAGTCTCCTTTATGGCTCTAATCTGATAGTGGTAGTGGGGTGGTAGATGTCTAGTCTCCTTTATGGCTCTAATCTGATAGTGGTAGTGGGGTGGTAGATGTCTAGTCTCCCCTATGGCTCTAATCTGATAGTAGTAGTGGGGTGGTAGATGTCTAGTCTCCTTTATGGCTCTAATCTGATAGTGGTAGTGGGGTGGTAGATGTCTAGCCTCCTTTATGGCTCTAATCTGATAGTGGTAGTGGGGTGGTAGATGTCTAGTCTCCTTTATGGTTCTAATCTGATAGTGGTAGTGGGGTGGTAGATGTCTAGTCTCCTTTGTGGCTCTAATCTGATAGTGGTAGTGGGGTGGTAGATGTCTAGTCTCCTTTATGGTTCTAATCTGATAGTGGTAGTGGGGTGATAGATGTCTAGTCTCCTTTATGGCTCTAATCTGATAGTGGTAGATGTCTAGTCTACTTTATGGCTCTAATCTGATAGTGGTAGATGTCTAGTCTCCTTTTTGGCTCTAATCTGATAGTGGTAGTGGGGTGGTAGATGTCTAGTTTCCTTTATGGCTCTAATCTGATAGTGGTAGTGGGGTGGTAGATATCTAGTCTCCTTTATGGCTCTAATCTGATAGTGGTAGTGGGGTGGTAGATGTCTAGTCTCCTTTATGGCTCTAATCTGATAGTGGTAGTGGGGTGGTAGATGTCTAGTCTCCCCTATGGCTCTAATCTGATAGTAGTAGTGGGGTGGTAGATGTCTAGTCTCCTTTATGGCTCTAATCTGATAGTGGTAATGGGGTGGTAGATGTCTAGCCTCCTTTATGGCTCTAATCTGATAGTGGTAGTGGGGTGGTAGATGTCTAGTCTCCTTTATGGTTCTAATCTGATAGTGGTAGTGGGGTGGTAGATGTCTAGTCTCCTTTGTGGCTCTAATCTGATAGTGGTAGTGGGGTGGTAGATGTCTAGTCTCCTTTATGGTTCTAATCTGATAGTGGTAGTGGGGTGATAGATGTCTAGTCTCCTTTATGGCTCTAATCTGATAGTGGTAGATGTCTAGTCTCCTTTATGGCTCTAATCTGATTGTGGTAGTGGGATGACAGATGTCTAGTCTCCTTTATGCCTCTAATCTGATAGTGGTAGTGGGGTGGTAGATGTCTAGTCTCCTTTATGGCTCTAATCTGATAGTGGTAGTGGGGTGGTAGATGTCTAGTCTCCCCTATGGCTCTAATCTGATAGTAGTAGTGGGGTGGTAGATGTCTAGTCTCCTTTATGGCTCTAATCTGATAGTGGTAGATGTCTAGTCTCCTTTTTGGCTCTAATCTGATAGTGGTAGTGGGGTGGTAGATGTCTAGTCTCCTTTATGGTTCTAATCTGATAGTGGTAGTGGGGTGGTAGATGTCTAGTCTCCTTTATGGCTCTAATCTGATAGTAGTAGTGGGGTGGTAGATGTCTAGTCTCCCTTATGGCTCTAATCTGATAGTAGTAGTGGGGTGGTAGATGTCTAGTCTCCTTTATGGCTCTAATCTGATAGTGGTAGTGAGGTGGTAGATGTCTAGTCTCCTTTATGGCTCTAATCTGATAGTAGTAGTGGGGTGGTAGATGTCTAGTCTCCCTTATGGCTCTAATCTGATAGTAGTAGTGGGGTGGTAGATGTCTAGTCTCCTTTATGGCTCTATTCTGATAGTGGTAGATGTCTAGTCTCCTTTTTGGCTCTAATCTGATAGTGGTAGTGGGGTGGTAGATGTCTAGTCTCCTTTATGGCTCTAATCTGATAGTGGTAATGGGGTGCTAGATATCTAGTCTCCTTTATGGCTCTAATCTGATAGTGGTAGTGAGGTGGTAGATGTCTAGTCTCCTTTATGGCTCTAATCTGATAGTGGTAGTGGGGTGGTAGATGTCTAGTCTCCCCTATGGCTCTAATCTGATAGTAGTAGTGGGGTGGTAGATGTCTAGTCTCCTTTATGGCTCTAATCTGATAGTGGTAGTGGGGTGGTAGATGTCTAGCCTCCTTTATGGCTCTAATCTGATAGTGGTAGTGGGGTGGTAGATGTCTAGTCTCCTTTATGGCTCTAATCTGATAGTGGTAGTGGGGTGGTAGATGTCTAGTCTCCTTTGTGGCTCTAATCTGATAGTGGTAGTGGGGTGGTAGATGTCTAGTCTCCTTTATGGTTCTAATCTGATAGTGGTAGTGGGGTGATAGATGTCTAGTCTCCTTTATGGCTCTAATCTGATAGTGGTAGATGTCTAGTCTCCTTTATGGCTCTAATCTGATTGTGGTAGTGGGATGACAGATGTCTAGTCTCCTTTATGCCTCTAATCTGATAGTGGTAGTGGGGTGGTAGATGTCTAGTCTCCTTTATGGCTCTAATCTGATAGTGGTAGTGGGGTGGTAGATGTCTAGTCTCCCCTATGGCACTAATCTGATAGTAGTAGTGGGGTGGTAGATGTCTAGTCTCCTTTATGGCTCTAATCTGATAGTGGTAGATGTCTAGTCTCCTTTTTGGCTCTAATCTGATAGTGGTAGTGGGGTGGTAGATGTCTAGTCTCCTTTATGGCTCTAATCTGATAGTGGTAGTGGGGTGGTAGATGTCTAGTCTCCCCTATGGCTCTAATCTGATAGTAGTAGTGGGGTGGTAGATGTCTAGCCTCCTTTATGGCTCTAATCTGATAGTGGTAGTGGGGTGGTAGATATCTAGTATCCTTTATGGCTCTAATCTGATAGTGGTAGTGGGGTGGTAGATGTCTAGTCTCCTTTATGGCTCTAATCTGATAGTGGTAGTGGGGTGGTAGATGTCTAGTCTCCTTTTATGGCTCTAATCTGATAGTGGTAGTGGGGTGGTAGATGTCTAGTCTCCCCTATGGCTCTAATCTGATAGTAGTAGTGGGGTGGTAGATGTCTAGTCTCCTTTATGGCTCTAATCTGATAGTGGTAATGGGGTGGTAGATGTCTAGTCTCCTTTATGGCTCTAATCTGATAGTGGTAGTGGGGTGGTAGATGTCTAGTCTCCTTTATGGTTCTAATCTGATAGTGGTAGTGGGGTGATAGATGTCTAGTCTCCTTTATGGTTCTAATCTGATAGTGGTAGTGGGGTGATAGATGTCTAGTCTCCTTTATGGCTCTAATCTGATAGTGGTAGATGTCTAGTCTCCTTTATGGCTCTAATCTGATTGTGGTAGTGGGATGACAGATGTCTAGTCTCCTTTATGCCTCTAATCTGATAGTGGTAGTGGGGTGGTAGATGTCTAGTCTCCTTTATGGCTCTAATCTGATAGTGGTAGTGGGGTGGTAGATGTCTAGTCTCCCCTATGGCTCTAATCTGATAGTAGTAGTGGGGTGGTAGATGTCTAGTCTCCTTTATGGCTATAATCTGATAGTGGTAGATGTCTAGTCTCCTTTTTGGCTCTAATCTGATAGTGGTAGTGGGGTGGTAGATGTCTAGCCTCCTTTATGGCTCTAATCTGATAGTGGTAGTGGGGTGGTAGATATCTAGTATCCTTTATGGCTCTAATCTGATAGTGGTAGTGGGGTGGTAGATGTCTAGTCTCCTTTATGGCTCTAATCTGATAGTGGTAGTGGGGTGGTAGATGTCTAGTCTCCTTTTATGGCTCTAATCTGATAGTGGTAGTGGGGTGGTAGATGTCTAGTCTCCCCTATGGCTCTAATCTGATAGTAGTAGTGGGGTGGTAGATGTCTAGTCTCCTTTATGGCTCTAATCTGATAGTGGTAATGGGGTGGTAGATGTCTAGTCTCCTTTATGGCTCTAATCTGATAGTGGTAGTGGGGTGGTAGATGTCTAGTCTCCTTTATGGTTCTAATCTGATAGTGGTAGTGGGGTGATAGATGTCTAGTCTCCTTTATGGCTCTAATCTGATAGTGGTAGATGTCTAGTCTCCTTTATGGCTCTAATCTGATAGTGGTAGTGGGATGACAGATGTCTAGTCTCCTTTATGCCTCTAATCTGATAGTGGTAGTGGGGTGGTAGATGTCTAGTCTCCTTATGGCTCTAATCTGATAGTGGTAGTGAGGTGGTATATGTCTAGTCTCCTTATGGTTCTAATCTGATAGTGGTAGTGAGGTGGTAGATGTCTAGTCTCCTTTATGGCTCTAATCTGATAGTGGTAGTGGGGTGGTAGATGTCTCGTCTCCTTTATGGCTCTAATCTGATAGTGGTAGTGGGGTGGTAGATGTCTAGTCTCCTTTATGGTTCTAATCTGATAGTGGTAGTGAGGTGGTAGATGTCTAGTCTCCTTTATGGCTCTAATCTGATAGTAGTAGTGGGGTGGTAGATGTCTAGTCTCCCTTATGGCTCTAATCTGATAGTAGTAGTGGGGTGGTAGATGTCTAGTCTCCTTTATGGCTCTAATCTGATAGTGGTAGTGAGGTGGTAGATGTCTAGTCTCCTTTATGGCTCTAATCTGATAGTAGTAGTGGGGTGGTAGATGTCTAGTCTCCCTTATGGCTCTAATCTGATAGTAGTAGTGGGGTGGTAGATGTCTAGTCTCCTTTATGGCTCTAATCTGATAGTGGTAGATGTCTAGTCTCCTTTCTGGCTCTAATCTGATAGTGGTAGTGGGGTGGTAGATGTCTAGTCTCCTTTATGGCTCTAATCTGATAGTGGTAGTGATGGTAGATGTCTAGTCGCCTTTATGGCTCTAATCTGATAGTGGTAGTGGGGTGGTAGATGTCTAGTCTCCTTTATGGCTCTAATCTGATAGTGGTAGTGGGGTGGTAGATGTCTAGTCTCCTTTATGGCTCTAATCTGATAGTGGTAGTGGGGTGATAGATGTCTAGTCTCCTTTATGGCTCTAATCTGATAGTGGTAGATGTCTAGTCTCCTTTATGGCTCTAATCTGATTGTGGTAGTGGGATGACAGATGTCTAGTCTCCTTTATGCCTCTAATCTGATAGTGGTAGTGGGGTGGTAGATGTCTAGTCTCCTTTATGGCTCTAATCTGATAGTGGTAGTGGGGTGGTAGATGTCTAGTCTCCCCTATGGCTCTAATCTGATAGTGGTAGTGGGGTGGTAGATGTCTAGTCTCCTTTATGGCTCTAATCTGATAGTGGTAGATGTCTAGTCTCCTTTTTGGCTCTAATCTGATAGTGGTAGTGGGGTGGTAGATGTCTAGCCTCCTTTATGGCTCTAATCTGATAGTGGTAGTGGGGTGGTAGATGTCTAGTATCCCTTATGGCTCTAATCTGATAGTGGTAGTGGGGTGGTAGATGTCTAGTCTCCTTTATGGCTCTAATCTGATAGTGGTAGTGGGGTGGTAGATGTCTAGTCTCCTTTTATGGCTCTAATCTGATAGTGGTAGTGGGGTGGTAGATGTCTAGTCTCCCCTATGGCTCTAATCTGATAGTAGTAGTGGGGTGGTAGATGTCTAGTCTCCTTTATGGCTCTAATCTGATAGTGGTAATGGGGTGGTAGATGTCTAGTCTCCTTTATGGCTCTAATCTGATAGTGGTAGTGGGGTGGTAGATGTCTAGTCTCCTTTATGGTTCTAATCTGATAGTGGTAGTGGGGTGATAGATGTCTAGTCTCCTTTATGGCTCTAATCTGATAGTGGTAGATGTCTAGTCTCCTTTATGGCTCTAATCTGATAGTGGTAGTGGGATGACAGATGTCTAGTCTCCTTTATGCCTCTAATCTGATAGTGGTAGTGGGGTGGTAGATGTCTAGTCTCCTTATGGCTCTAATATGATAGTGGTAGTGAGGTGGTATATGTCTAGTCTCCTTATGGTTCTAATCTGATAGTGGTAGTGAGGTGGTAGATGTCTAGTCTCCTTTATGGCTCTAATCTGATAGTGGTAGTGGGGTGGTAGATGTCTCGTCTCCTTTATGGCTCTAATCTGATAGTGGTAGTGGGGTGGTAGATGTCTAGTCTCCTTTATGGTTCTAATCTGATAGTGGTAGTGAGGTGGTAGATGTCTAGTCTCCTTTATGGCTCTAATCTGATAGTAGTAGTGGGGTGGTAGATGTCTAGTCTCCCTTATGGCTCTAATCTGATAGTAGTAGTGGGGTGGTAGATGTCTAGTCTCCTTTATGGCTCTAATCTGATAGTGGTAGTGAGGTGGTAGATGTCTAGTCTCCTTTATGGCTCTAATCTGATAGTAGTAGTGGGGTGGTAGATGTCTAGTCTCCCTTATGGCTCTAATCTGATAGTAGTAGTGGGGTGGTAGATGTCTAGTCTCCTTTATGGCTCTAATCTGATAGTGGTAGATGTCTAGTCTCCTTTTTGGCTCTAATCTGATAGTGGTAGTGGGGTGGTAGATGTCTAGCCTCCTTTATGGCTCTAATCTGATAGTGGTAGTGAGGTGGTAGATGTCTAGTCTCCTTTATGGCTCTAATCTGATAGTGGTAGTGGGGTGGTAGATGTCTAGTCTCCTTTATGGCTCTAATCTGATAGTGGTAGATGTCTAGTCTCCTTTATCGCTCTAATCTGATAGTGGTAGTGGGATGACAGATGTCTAGTCTCCTTTATGCCTCTAATCTGATAGTGGTAGTGGGGTGGTAGATGTCTAGTCTCCTTATGGCTCTAATCTGATAGTGGTAGTGAGGTGGTAGATGTCTAGTCTCCTTTATGGTTCTAATCTGATAGTGGTAGTGAGGTGGTAGATGTCTAGTCTCCTTTATGGCTCTAATCTGATAGTGGTAGTGGGGTGGTAGATGTCTAGTCTCCTTAATGGCTCTAATCTGATAGTGGTAGTGGGGTGGTAGATGTCTAGTCTCCTTTATGGCTCTAATCTGATAGTGGTAGTGGGGTGGTAGATGTCTAGTCTCCTTTTATGGCTCTAATCTGATAGTGGTAGTGGGGTGGTAGATGTCTAGTCTCCCCTATGGCTCTAATCTGATAGTAGTAGTGGGGTGGTAGATGTCTAGTCTCCTTTATGGCTCTAATCTGATAGTGGTAATGGGGTGGTAGATGTCTAGTCTCCTTTATGGCTCTAATCTGATAGTGGTAGTGGGGTGGTAGATGTCTAGTCTCCTTTATGGCTCTAATCTGATAGTGGTAATGGGGTGTTAGATGTCTAGCCTCCTTTATGGCTCTAATCTCATAGTGGTAGTGGGGTGTTAGATGTCTAGTCTCCTTTATGGTTCTAATCATATAGTGGTAGTGGGGTGGTAGATGTCTAGTCTCCTTTATGGCTCTAATCTGATAGTGGTAGTGAGGTGGTAGATGTCTAGTCTCCTTTATGGCTCTAATCTGATAGTGGTAGTGGGGTGGTAGATGTCTAGTCTCCTTTATGGCTCTAATCTGATAGTGGTAGTGGGGTGGTAGATGTCTAGTCTCCTTTATGGTTCTAATCTGATAGTGGTAGTGGGGTGATAGATGTCTAGTCTCCTTTATGGCTCTAATCTGATAGTGGTAGATGTCTAGTCTCCTTTATGGCTCTAATCTGATAGTGGTAGTGGGATGACAGATGTCTAGTCTCCTTTATGCCTCTAATCTGATAGTGGTAGTGGGGTGGTAGATGTCTAGTCTCCTTTATGGTTCTAATCTGATAGTGGTAGTGAGGTGGTAGATGTCTAGTCTCCTTTATGGCTCTAATCTGATAGTGGTAGTGGGTTGGTAGATGTCTAGTCTCCTTAATGGCTCTAATCTGATAGTGGTAGTGGGGTGGTAGATGTCTAGTCTCCTATATGGCTCTAATCTGATAGTGGTAGTGGGGTGGTATATGTCTAGTCTCTTTATGGCTCTAATCTGATAGTGGTAGTGAGGTGGTAGATGTCTAGTCTCCTTTATGGCTCTAATCTGATAGTGGTAGTGGGGTGGTAGATGTCTCGTCTCCTTTATGGCTCTAATCTGATAGTGGTAGTGGGGTGGTAGATGTCTAGTCTCCTTTATGGTTCTAATCTGATAGTGGTAGTGAGGTGGTAGATGTCTAGTCTCCTTTATGGCTCTAATCTGATAGTGGTAGTGGGGTGGTAGATGTCTAGTCTCCCTTATGGCTCTAATCTGATAGTAGTAGTGGGGTGGTAGATGTCTCGTCTCCTTTATGGCTCTAATCTGATAGTGGTAGCAGGGTGGTAGATGTCTAGTCTCCCTTATGGCTCTAATCTGATAGTAGTAGTGGGGTGGTAGATGTCTAGTCTCCTTTTTGGCTCTAATCTGATAGTGGTAGTGGGGTGGTAGATGTCTAGTCTCCTTTATGGCTCTAATCTGATAGTGGTAGTGGGGTGGTAGATATCTAGTCTCCTTTATGGCTCTAATCTGATAGTGGTAGTGGGGTGGTAGATGTCTAGTCTCCTTTATGGCTCTAATCTGATAGTGGTAGTGGGGTGGTAGATGTCTAGTCTCCCCTATGGCTCTAATCTGATAGTAGTAGTGGGGTGGTAGATGTCTAGTCTCCTTTATGGCTCTAATCTGATAGTGGTAGTGGGGTGGTAGATGTCTAGCCTCCTTTATGGCTCTAATCTGATAGTGGTAGTGGGGTGGTAGATGTCTAGTCTCCTTTATGGCTCTAATCTGATAGTGGTAGTGGGGTGGTAGATGTCTAGTCTCCTTTGTGGCTCTAATCTGATAGTGGTAGTGGGGTGGTAGATGTCTAGTCTCCTTTATGGTTCTAATCTGATAGTGGTAGTGGGGTGATAGATGTCTAGTCTCCTTTATGGCTCTAATCTGATAGTGGTAGATGTCTAGTCTCCTTTATGGCTCTAATCTGATAGTGGTAGTGGGATGACAGATGTCTAGTCTCCTTTATGCCTCTAATCTGATAGTGGTAGTGGGGTGGTAGATGTCTAGTCTCCTTTATGGCTCTAATCTGATAGTGGTAGTGGGGTGGTAGATGTCTAGTCTCCTTTATGGCTCTAATCTGATAGTGGTAGTGGGGTGGTAGATGTCTAGTCTCCTTTATGGCTCTAATCTGATAGTGGTAGATGTCTAGTCTCCTTTTTGGCTCTAATCTGATAGTGGTAGTGGGGTGGTAGATGTCTAGTCTCCTTTATGGCTCTAATCTGATAGTGGTAGTGGGGTGGTAGATGTCTAGTATCCTTTATGGCTCTAATCTGATAGTGGTAGTGGGGTGGTAGATGTCTAGTCTCCTTTATGGCTCTAATCTGATAGTGGTAGTGGGGTGGTAGATGTCTAGTCTCCTTTATGGCTCTAATCTGATAGTGGTAGTGGGGTGGTAGATGTCTAGTCTCCCCTATGGCTCTAATCTGATAGTAGTAGTGGGATGGTAGATGTCTAGTCTCCTTGATGGCTCTAATCTGATAGTGGTAGTGGGGTGGTAGATGTCTAGTCTCCTTTATGGCTCTAATCTGATAGTGGTAGTGGGGTGGTAGATGTCTAGTCTCCTTTATGGCTCTAATCTGATAGTGGTAGTGGGGTGATAGATGTCTAGTCTCCTTTATGGTTCTAATCTGATAGTGGTAGTGGGGTGATAGATGTCTAGTCTCCTTTATGGCTCTAATCTGATAGTGGTAGATGTCTAGTCTCCTTTATGGCTCTAATCTGATTGTGGTAGTGGGATGACAGATGTCTAGTCTCCTTTATGCCTCTAATCTGATAGTGGTAGTGGGGTGGTAGATGTCTAGTCTCCTTTATGGCTCTAATCTGATAGTGGTAGTGGGGTGGTAGATGTCTAGTCTCCCTTATGGCTCTAATCTGATAGTAGTAGTGGGGTGGTAGATGTCTAGTCTCCTTTATGGCTCTAATCTGATAGTGGTAGATGTCTAGTCTCCTTTTTGGCTCTAATCTGATAGTGGTAGTGGGGTGGTAGATGTCTAGCCTCCTTTATGGCTCTAATCTGATAGTGGTAGTGGGGTGGTAGATATCTAGTATCCTTTATGGCTCTAATCTGATAGTGGTAGTGGGGTGGTAGATGTCTAGTCTCCTTTATGGCTCTAATCTGATAGTGGTAGTGGGGTGGTAGATGTCTAGTCTCCTTTATGGCTCTAATCTGATAGTGGTAGTGGGGTGGTAGATGTCTAGTCTCCCCTATGGCTCTAATCTGATAGTAGTAGTGGGGTGGTAGATGTCTAGTCTCCTTTATGGCTCTAATCTGATAGTGGTAATGGGGTGGTAGATGTCTAGTCTCCTTTATGGTTCTAATCTGATAGTGGTAGTGGGGTGATAGATGTCTAGTCTCCTTTATGGCTCTAATCTGATAGTGGTAGTGGGGTGGTAGATGTCTAGTCTCCTTTATGGTTCTAATCTGATAGTGGTAGTGGGGTGATAGATGTCTAGTCTCCTTTATGGCTCTAATCTGATAGTGGTAGATGTCTAGTCTCCTTTATGGCTCTAATCTGATAGTGGTAGTGGGATGACAGATGTCTAGTCTCCTTTATGCCTCTAATCTGATAGTGGTAGTGGGGTGGTAGATGTCTAGTCTCCTTATGGCTCTAATCTGATAGTGGTAGTGAGGTGGTATATGTCTAGTCTCCCTTATGGCTCTAATCTGATAGTGGTAGTGGGGTGGTAGATGTCTAGTCTCCTTTATGGTTCTAATCTGATAGTGGTAGTGAGGTGGTAGATGTCTAGTCTCCTTTATGGCTCTAATCTGATAGTGGTAGTGGGGTGGTAGATGTCTAGTCTCCTTTATGGCTCTAATCTGATAGTGGTAGTGGGGTGGTAGATGTCTAGTCTCCTTTATGGTTCTAATCTGATAGTGGTAGTGAGGTGGTAGATGTCTAGTCTCCTTTATGGCTCTAATCTGATAGTAGTAGTGGGGTGGTAGATGTCTAGTCTCCCTTATGGCTCTAATCTGATAGTAGTAGTGGGGTGGTAGATGTCTAGTCTCCTTTATGGCTCTAATCTGATAGTGGTAGTGAGGTGGTAGATGTCTAGCCTCCTTTATGGCTCTAATCTGATAGTGGTAGTGAGGTGGTAGATGTCTAGTCTCCTTTATGGCTCTAATCTGATAGTGGTAGTGGGGTGGTAGATGTAGATGTCTAGTCTCCTTTTTGGCTCTAATCTGATAGTGGTAGTGGGGTGGTAGATGTCTAGCCTCCTTTATGGCTCTAATCTGATAGTGGTAGTGAGGTGGTAGATGTCTAGTCTCCTTTATGGCTCTAATCTGATAGTGGTAGTGGGGTGGTAGATGTCTAGTCTCCTTTATGGTTCTAATCTGATAGTGGTAGTGGGGTGATAGATGTCTAGTCTCCTTTATGGTTCTAATCTGATAGTGGTAGTGGGGTGATAGATGTCTAGTCTCCTTTATGGCTCTAATCTGATAGTGGTAGATGTCTAGTCTCCTTTATGGCTCTAATCTGATTGTGGTAGTGGGATGACAGATGTCTAGTCTCCTTTATGCCTCTAATCTGATAGTGGTAGTGGGGTGGTAGATGTCTAGTCTCCTTTATGGCTCTAATCTGATAGTGGTAGTGGGGTGGTAGATGTCTAGTCTCCCCTATGGCTCTAATCTGATAGTAGTAGTGGGGTGGTAGATGTCTAGTCTCCTTTATGGCTCTAATCTGATAGTGGTAGATGTCTAGTCTCCTTCATGGCTCTAATCTGATAGTGGTAGTGGGGTGGTAGATGTCTAGCCTCCTTTATGGCTCTAATCTGATAGTGGTAGTGGGGTGGTAGATATCTAGTATCCTTTATGGCTCTAATCTGATAGTGGTAGTGGGGTGGTAGATGTCTAGTCTCCTTTATGGCTCTAATCTGATAGTGGTAGTGGGGTGGTAGATGTCTAGTCTCCTTTTATGGCTCTAATCTGATAGTGGTAGTGGGGTGGTAGATGTCTAGTCTCCCCTATGGCTCTAATCTGATAGTAGTAGTGGGGTGGTAGATGTCTAGTCTCCTTTATGGCTCTAATCTGATAGTGGTAATGGGGTGGTAGATGTCTAGTCTCCTTTATGGCTCTAATCTGATAGTGGTAGTGGGGTGGTAGATGTCTAGTCTCCTTTATGGTTCTAATCTGATAGTGGTAGTGGGGTGATAGATGTCTAGTCTCCTTTATGGCTCTAATCTGATAGTGGTAGATGTCTAGTCTCCTTTATGGCTCTAATCTGATAGTGGTAGTGGGATGACAGATGTCTAGTCTCCTTTATGCCTCTAATCTGATAGTGGTAGTGGGGTGGTAGATGTCTAGTCTCCTTATGGCTCTAATATGATAGTGGTAGTGAGGTGGTATATGTCTAGTCTCCTTATGGTTCTAATCTGATAGTGGTAGTGAGGTGGTAGATGTCTAGTCTCCTTTATGGCTCTAATCTGATAGTGGTAGTGGGGTGGTAGATGTCTCGTCTCCTTTATGGCTCTAATCTGATAGTGGTAGTGGGGTGGTAGATGTCTAGTCTCCTTTATGGTTCTAATCTGATAGTGGTAGTGAGGTGGTAGATGTCTAGTCTCCTTTATGGCTCTAATCTGATAGTAGTAGTGGGGTGGTAGATGTCTAGTCTCCCTTATGGCTCTAATCTGATAGTAGTAGTGGGGTGGTAGATGTCTAGTCTCCTTTATGGCTCTAATCTGATAGTGGTAGTGAGGTGGTAGATGTCTAGTCTCCTTTATGGCTCTAATCTGATAGTAGTAGTGGGGTGGTAGATGTCTAGTCTCCCTTATGGCTCTAATCTGATAGTAGTAGTGGGGTGGTAGATGTCTAGTCTCCTTTATGGCTCTAATCTGATAGTGGTAGATGTCTAGTCTCCTTTTTGGCTCTAATCTGATAGTGGTAGTGGGGTGGTAGATGTCTAGCCTCCTTTATGGCTCTAATCTGATAGTGGTAGTGAGGTGGTAGATGTCTAGTCTCCTTTATGGCTCTAATCTGATAGTGGTAGTGGGGTGGTAGATGTCTAGTCTCCTTTATGGCTCTAATCTGATAGTGGTAGATGTCTAGTCTCCTTTATGGCTCTAATCTGATAGTGGTAGTGGGATGACAGATGTCTAGTCTCCTTTATGCCTCTAATCTGATAGTGGTAGTGGGGTGGTAGATGTCTAGTCTCCTTATGGCTCTAATCTGATAGTGGTAGTGAGGTGGTAGATGTCTAGTCTCCTTTATGGTTCTAATCTGATAGTGGTAGTGAGGTGGTAGATGTCTAGTCTCCTTTATGGCTCTAATCTGATAGTGGTAGTGGGGTGGTAGATGTCTAGTCTCCTTAATGGCTCTAATCTGATAGTGGTAGTGGGGTGGTAGATGTCTAGTCTCCTTTATGGCTCTAATCTGATAGTGGTAGTGGGGTGGTAGATGTCTAGTCTCCTTTTATGGCTCTAATCTGATAGTGGTAGTGGGGTGGTAGATGTCTAGTCTCCCCTATGGCTCTAATCTGATAGTAGTAGTGGGGTGGTAGATGTCTAGTCTCCTTTATGGCTCTAATCTGATAGTGGTAATGGGGTGGTAGATGTCTAGTCTCCTTTATGGCTCTAATCTGATAGTGGTAGTGGGGTGGTAGATGTCTAGTCTCCTTTATGGCTCTAATCTGATAGTGGTAATGGGGTGTTAGATGTCTAGCCTCCTTTATGGCTCTAATCTCATAGTGGTAGTGGGGTGTTAGATGTCTAGTCTCCTTTATGGTTCTAATCATATAGTGGTAGTGGGGTGGTAGATGTCTAGTCTCCTTTATGGCTCTAATCTGATAGTGGTAGTGAGGTGGTAGATGTCTAGTCTCCTTTATGGCTCTAATCTGATAGTGGTAGTGGGGTGGTAGATGTCTAGTCTCCTTTATGGCTCTAATCTGATAGTGGTAGTGGGGTGGTAGATGTCTAGTCTCCTTTATGGTTCTAATCTGATAGTGGTAGTGGGGTGATAGATGTCTAGTCTCCTTTATGGCTCTAATCTGATAGTGGTAGATGTCTAGTCTCCTTTATGGCTCTAATCTGATAGTGGTAGTGGGATGACAGATGTCTAGTCTCCTTTATGCCTCTAATCTGATAGTGGTAGTGGGGTGGTAGATGTCTAGTCTCCTTTATGGTTCTAATCTGATAGTGGTAGTGAGGTGGTAGATGTCTAGTCTCCTTTATGGCTCTAATCTGATAGTGGTAGTGGGTTGGTAGATGTCTAGTCTCCTTAATGGCTCTAATCTGATAGTGGTAGTGGGGTGGTAGATGTCTAGTCTCCTATATGGCTCTAATCTGATAGTGGTAGTGGGGTGGTATATGTCTAGTCTCCTTATGGCTCTAATCTGATAGTGGTAGTGAGGTGGTAGATGTCTAGTCTCCTTTATGGCTCTAATCTGATAGTGGTAGTGGGGTGGTAGATGTCTCGTCTCCTTTATGGCTCTAATCTGATAGTGGTAGTGGGGTGGTAGATGTCTAGTCTCCTTTATGGTTCTAATCTGATAGTGGTAGTGAGGTGGTAGATGTCTAGTCTCCTTTATGGCTCTAATCTGATAGTGGTAGTGGGGTGGTAGATGTCTAGTCTCCCTTAAGGCTCTAATCTGATAGTAGTAGTGGGGTGGTAGATGTCTAGTCTCCTTTATGGCTCTAATCTGATAGTGGTAGTGAGGTGGTAGATGTCTAGTCTCCTTTATGGCTCTAATCTGATAGTAGTAGTGGGGTGGTAGATGTCTAGTCTCCCTTATGGCTCTAATCTGATAGTAGTAGTGGGGTGGTAGATGTCTAGTCTCCTTTATGGCTCTAATCTGATAGTGGTAGATGTCTAGTCTCCTTTATGGCTCTAATCTGATAGTGGTAGTGGGGTGGTAGATGTCTAGCCTCCTTTATGGCTATAATCTGATAGTGGTAGTGAGGTGGTAGATGTCTAGTCTCCTTTATGGCTCTAATCTGATAGTGGTAGTGGGGTGGTAGATGTCTAGTCTCCTTTATGGCTCTAATCTGATAGTGGTAGTGGGGTGGTAGATGTCTAGTCTCCTTTATGGTTCTAATGTGATAGTGGTAGTGGGGTGATAGATGTCTAGTCTCCTTTATGGCTCTAATCTGATAGTGGTAGATGTCTAGTCTCCTTTATGGCTCTAATCTGATAGTGGTAGTGGGATGACAGATGTCTAGTCTCCTTTATGCCTCTAATCTGATAGTGGTAGTGGGGTGGTAGATGTCTAGTCTCCTTATGGCTCTAATCTGATAGTGGTAGTGAGGTGGTAGATGTCTAGTCTCCTTTATGGTTCTAATCTGATAGTGGTAGTGAGGTGGTAGATGTCTAGTCTCCTTTATGGCTCTAATCTGATAGTGGTAGTGGGGTGGTAGATGTCTAGTCTCCTTAATGGCTCTAATCTGATAGTGGTAGTGGGGTGGTAGATGTCTAGTCTCCTTTATGGCTCTAATCTGATAGTGGTAGTGGGGTGGTATATGTCTAGTCTCCTTATGGCTCTAATCTGATAGTGGTAGTGAGGTGGTAGATGTCTAGTCTCCTTTATGGCTCTAATCTGATAGTGGTAGTGGGGTGGAAGATGTCTCGTCTCCTTTATGGCTCTAATCTGATAGTGGTAGTGGGGTGGTAGATGTCTAGTCTCCTTTATGGTTCTAATCTGATAGTGGTAGTGAGGTGGTAGATGTCTAGTCTCCTTTATGGCTCTAATCTGATAGTAGTAGTGGGGTGGTAGATGTCTAGTCTCCCTTATGGTTCTAATCTGATAGTGGTAGTGAGGTGGTAGATGTCTAGTCTCCTTTATGGCTCTAATCTGATAGTGGTAGTGGGGTGGTAGATGTCTAGTCTCCTTTATGGCTCTAATCTGATAGTGGTAGTGAGGTGGTAGATGTCTAGTCTCCTTTATGGCTCTAATCTGATAGTGGTAGTGGGGTGGTAGATGTCTAGTCTCCTTTATGGCTCTAATCTGATAGTGGTAGTGGGGTGGTAGATGTCTAGTCTCCTTTATGGTTCTAATCTGATAGTGGTAGTGGGGTGATAGATGTCTAGTCTCCTTTATGGCTCTAATCTGATAGTGGTAGATGTCTAGTCTCCTTTATGGCTCTAATCTGATAGTGGTAGTGGGATGACAGATGTCTAGTCTCCTTTATGCCTCTAATCTGATAGTGGTAGTGGGGTGGTAGATGTCTAGTCTCCTTATGGCTCTAATCTGATAGTGGTAGTGAGGTGGTAGATGTCTAGTCTCCTTTATGGTTCTAATCTGATAGTGGTAGTGAGGTGGTAGATGTCTAGTCTCCTTTATGGCTCTAATCTGATAGTGGTAGTGAGGTGGTAGATGTCTAGTCTCCTTAATGGCTCTAATCTGATAGTGGTAGTGGGGTGGTAGATGTCTAGTCTCCTTTATGGCTCTAATCTGATAGTGGTAGTGGGGTGGTAGATGTCTAGTCTCCTTTATGGTTCTAATCTGATAGTGGTAGTGAGGTGGTAGATGTCTAGTCTCCTTTATGGCTCTAATCTGATAGTAGTAGTGGGGTGGTAGATGTCTAGTCTCCCTTATGGCTCTAATCTGATAGTAGTAGTGGGGTGGTAGATGTCTAGTCTCCTTTATGGCTCTAATCTGATAGTGGTAGTGGGGTGGTAGATGTCTAGTCTCCTTTATGGTTCTAATCTGATAGTGGTAGTGAGGTGGTAGATGTCTAGTCTCCTTTATGGCTCTAATCTGATAGTAGTAGTGGGGTGGTAGATGTCTAGTCTCCCTTATGGCTCTAATCTGATAGTAGTAGTGGGGTGGTAGATGTCTAGTCTCCTTTATGGCTCTAATCTGATAGTGGTAGTGAGGTGGTAGATGTCTAGTCTCCTTTATGGCTCTAATCTGATAGTAGTAGTGGGGTGGTAGATGTCTAGTCTCCCTTATGGCTCTAATCTGATAGTAGTAGTGGGGTGGTAGATGTCTAGTCTCCTTTATGGCTCTAATCTGATAGTGGTAGATGTCTAGTCTCCTTTTTGGCTCTAATCTGATAGTGGTAGTGGGATGGTAGATGTCTAGTCTCCTTTATGGCTCTAATCTGATAGTGGTAGTGGGGTGGTAGATATCTAGTCTCCTTTATGGCTCTAATCTGATAGTGGTAGTGGGGTGGTAGATGTCTAGTCTCCTTTATGGCTCTAATCTGATAGTGGTAGTGGGGTGGTAGATGTCTAGTCTCCTTTATGGCTCTAATCTGATAGTGGTAGTGGGGTGGTAGATGTCTAGTCTCCCCTATGGCTCTAATCTGATAGTAGTAGTGGGGTGGTAGATGTCTAGTCTCCTTTATGGCTCTAATCTGATAGTGGTAGATGTCTAGTCTCCTTTATGGCTCTAATCTGATAGTGGTAGTGGGATGACAGATGTCTAGTCTCCTTTATGCCTCTAATCTGATAGTGGTAGTGGGGTGGTAGATGTCTAGTCTCCTTATGGCTCTAATCTGATAGTGGTAGTGAGGTGGTAGATGTCTAGTCTCCTTTATGGTTCTAATCTGATAGTGGTAGTGGGGTGGTAGATGTCTAGTCTCCTTTATGGCTCTAATCTGATAGTGGTAGTGGGGTGGTAGATGTCTAGTCTCCTTAATGGCTCTAATCTGATAGTGGTAGTGGGGTGGTAGATGTCTAGTCTCCTTTATGGCTCTAATCTGATAGTGGTAGTGGGGTGGTAGATGTCTAGTCTCCTTTATGGTTCTAATCTGATAGTGGTAGTGAGGTGGTAGATGTCTAGTCTCCTTTATGGCTCTAATCTGATAGTAGTAGTGGGGTGGTAGATGTCTAGTCTCCCTTATGGCTCTAATCTGATAGTAGTAGTGGGGTGGTAGATGTCTAGTCTCCTTTATGGCTCTAATCTGATAGTGGTAGTGGGGTGGTAGATGTCTAGTCTCCTTTATGGTTCTAATCTGATAGTGGTAGTGAGGTGGTAGATGTCTAGTCTCCTTTATGGCTCTAATCTGATAGTAGTAGTGGGGTGGTAGATGTCTAGTCTCCCTTATGGCTCTAATCTGATAGTAGTAGTGGGGTGGTAGATGTCTAGTCTCCTTTATGGCTCTAATCTGATAGTGGTAGTGAGGTGGTAGATGTCTAGTCTCCTTTATGGCTCTAATCTGATAGTAGTAGTGGGGTGGTAGATGTCTAGTCTCCCTTATGGCTCTAATCTGATAGTAGTAGTGGGGTGGTAGATGTCTAGTCTCCTTTATGGCTCTAATCTGATAGTGGTAGATGTCTAGTCTCCTTTTTGGCTCTAATCTGATAGTGGTAGTGGGATGGTAGATGTCTAGTCTCCTTTATGGCTCTAATCTGATAGTGGTAGTGGGGTGGTAGATATCTAGTCTCCTTTATGGCTCTAATCTGATAGTGGTAGTGGGGTGGTAGATGTCTAGTCTCCTTTATGGCTCTAATCTGATAGTGGTAGTGGGGTGGTAGATGTCTAGTCTCCTTTATGGCTCTAATCTGATAGTGGTAGTGGGGTGGTAGATGTCTAGTCTCCCCTATGGCTCTAATCTGATAGTAGTAGTGGGGTGGTAGATGTCTAGTCTCCTTTATGGCTCTAATCTGATAGTGGTAATGGGGTGGTAGATGTCTAGCCTCCTTTATGGCTCTAATCTGATAGTGGTAGTGGGGTGGTAGATGTCTAGTCTCCCTTATGGCTCTAATCTGATAGTAGTAGTGGGGTGGTAGATGTCTAGTCTCCTTTATGGCTCTAATCTGATAGTGGTAGTGAGGTGGTAGATGTCTAGTCTCCTTATGGCTCTAATCTGATAGTGGTAGTGAGGTGGTAGATGTCTAGTCTCCTTTATGGTTCTAATCTGATAGTGGTAGTGAGGTGGTAGATGTCTAGTCTCCTTTATGGCTCTAATCTGATAGTGGTAGTGGGGTGGTAGATGTCTAGTCTCCTTAATGGCTCTAATCTGATAGTGGTAGTGGGGTGGTAGATGTCTAGTCTCCCTTATGGCTCTAATCTGATAGTAGTAGTGGGGTGGTAGATGTCTAGTCTCCTTTATGGCTCTAATCTGATAGTGGTAGTGGGGTGGTAGATGTCTAGTCTCCTTTATGGCTCTAATCTGATAGTAGTAGTGGGGTGGTAGATGTCTAGTCTCCCTTATGGCTCTAATCTGATAGTAGTAGTGGGGTGGTAGATGTCTAGTCTCCTTTATGGCTCTAATCTGATAGTGGTAGATGTCTAGTCTCCTTTCTGGCTCTAATCTGATAGTGGTAGTGGGGTGGTAGATGTCTAGTCTCCTTTATGGCTCTAATCTGATAGTGGTAGTGGGGTGGTAGATATCTAGTCTCCTTTATGGCTCTAATCTGATAGTGGTAGTGGGGTGGTAGATGTCTAGTCTCCTTCATGGCTCTAATCTGATAGTGGTAGTGGGGTGGTAGATGTCTAGTCTCCTTTATGGCTCTAATCTGATAGTGGTAGTGGGGTGGTAGATGTCTAGTCTCCCCTATGGCTCTAATCTGATAGTTGTAGTGGGGTGGTAGATGTCTAGTCTCCTTTATGGCTCTAATCTGATAGTGGTAGTGGGGTGGTAGATGTCTAGTCTCCTTTATGGCTCTAATCTGATAGTGGTAGTGGGGTGGTAGATGTCTAGTCTCCCTTATGGCTCTAATCTGATAGTAGTAGTGGGGTGGTAGATGTCTAGTCTCCTTTATGGCTCTAATCTGATAGTGGTAGTGAGGTGGTAGATGTCTAGTCTCCTTATGGCTCTAATCTGATAGTGGTAGTGAGGTGGTAGATGTCTAGTCTCCTTTATGGTTCTAATCTGATAGTGGTAGTGGGGTGGTAGATGTCTAGTCTCCTTTATGGCTCTAATCTGATAGTGGTAGTGGGGTGGTAGATGTCTAGTCTCCTTAATGGCTCTAATCTGATAGTGGTAGTGGGGTGGTAGATGTCTAGTCTCCCTTATGGCTCTAATCTGATAGTGGTAGTGGGGTGGTAGATGTCTAGTCTCCTTTATGGCTCTAATCTGATAGTGGTAGTGGGGTGGTAGATGTCTAGTCTCCTTTATGGCTCTAATCTGATAGTAGTAGTGGGGTGGTAGATGTCTAGTCTCCCTTATGGCTCTAATCTGATAGTAGTAGTGGGGTGGTAGATGTCTAGTCTCCTTTATGGCTCTAATCTGATAGTGGTAGATGTCTAGTCTCCTTTTTGGCTCTAATCTGATAGTGGTAGTGGGATGGTAGATGTCTAGTCTCCTTTATGGCTCTAATCTGATAGTGGTAGTGGGGTGGTAGATATCTAGTCTCCTTTATGGCTCTAATCTGATAGTGGTAGTGGGGTGGTAGATGTCTAGTCTCCTTTATGGCTCTAATCTGATAGTGGTAGTGGGGTGGTAGATGTCTAGTCTCCTTTATGGCTCTAATCTGATAGTGGTAGTGGGGTGGTAGATGTCTAGTCTCCCCTATGGCTCTAATCTGATAGTAGTAGTGGGGTGGTAGATGTCTAGTCTCCTTTATGGCTCTAATCTGATAGTGGTAATGGGGTGGTAGATGTCTAGCCTCCTTTATGGCTCTAATCTGATAGTGGTAGTGGGGTGGTAGATGTCTAGTCTCCCTTATGGCTCTAATCTGATAGTAGTAGTGGGGTGGTAGATGTCTAGTCTCCTTTATGGCTCTAATCTGATAGTGGTAGTGAGGTGGTAGATGTCTAGTCTCCTTATGGCTCTAATCTGATAGTGGTAGTGAGGTGGTAGATGTCTAGTCTCCTTTATGGTTCTAATCTGATAGTGGTAGTGAGGTGGTAGATGTCTAGTCTCCTTTATGGCTCTAATCTGATAGTGGTAGTGGGGTGGTAGATGTCTAGTCTCCTTAATGGCTCTAATCTGATAGTGGTAGTGGGGTGGTAGATGTCTAGTCTCCCTTATGGCTCTAATCTGATAGTAGTAGTGGGGTGGTAGATGTCTAGTCTCCTTTATGGCTCTAATCTGATAGTGGTAGTGGGGTGGTAGATGTCTCGTCTCCTTTATGGCTCTAATCTGATAGTGGTAGTGGGGTGGTAGATGTCTCGTCTCCTTTATGGTTATAATCTGATAGTGGTAGTGAGGTGGTAGATGTCTAGTCTCCTTTATGGCTCTAATCTGATAGTAGTAGTGGGGTGGTAGATGTCTAGTCTCCCTTATGGCTCTAATCTGATAGTAGTAGTGGGGTGGTAGATGTCTAGTCTCCTTTATGGCTCTAATCTGATAGTGGTAGTGAGGTGGTAGATGTCTAGTCTCCTTTATGGCTCTAATCTGATAGTAGTAGTGGGGTGGTAGATGTCTAGTCTCCCTTATGGCTCTAATCTGATAGTAGTAGTGGGGTGGTAGATGTCTAGTCTCCTTTATGGCTCTAATCTGATAGTGGTAGATGTCTAGTCTCCTTTTTGGCTCTAATCTGATAGTGGTAGTGGAATGGTAGATGTCTAGTCTCATTTATGGCTCTAATCTGATAGTGGTAGTGGGGTGGTAGATATCTAGTCTCCTTTATGGCTCTAATCTGATAGTGGTAGTGGGGTGGTAGATGTCTAGTCTCCTTTATGGCTCTAATCTGATAGTGGTAGTGGGGTGGTAGATGTCTAGTCTCCTTTATGGCTCTAATCTGATAGTGGTAGTGGGGTGGTAGATGTCTAGTCTCCCCTATGGCTCTAATCTGATAGTAGTAGTGGGGTGGTAGATGTCTAGTCTCCTTTATGGTTCTAATCTGATAGTGGTAATGGGGTGGTAGATGTCTAGCCTCCTTTATGGTTCTAATCTTATAGTGGTAGTGGGGTGGTAGATGTCTAGTCTCCTTTATGGCTCTAATCTGATAGTGGTAGTGGGGTGGTAGATGTCTAGTCTCCTTTATGGTTCTAATCTGATAGTGGTAGTGGGGTGATAGATGTCTAGTCTCCTTTATGGCTCTAATCTGATAGTGGTAGATGTCTAGTCTCCTTTATGGCTCTAATCTGATTGTGGTAGTGGGATGACAGATGTCTAGTCTCCTTTATGCCTCTAATCTGATAGTGGTAGTGGGGTGGTAGATGTCTAGTCTCCTTATGGCTCTAATCTGATAGTGGTAGTGAGGTGGTAGATGTCTAGTCTCCTTTATGGTTCTAATCTGATAGTGGTAGTGAGGTGGTAGATGTCTAGTCTCCTTTATGGCTCTAATCTGATAGTGGTAGTGGGGTGGTAGATGTCTAGTCTCCTTAATGGCTCTAATCTGATAGTGGTAGTGGGGTGGTAGATGTCTAGTCTCCTTTATGGTTCTAATCTGATAGTGGTAGTGAGGTGGTAGATGTCTCCTTTATGCTCTAATCTGATAGTGGTAGTGAGGTGGTAGATGTCTAGTCTCCTTTATGGCTCTAATCTGATAGTAGTAGTGGGGTGGTAGATGTCTAGTCTCCCTTATGGCTCTAATCTGATAGTAGTAGTGGGGTGGTAGATGTCTAGTCTCCGTTATGGCTCTAATCTGATAGTAGTAGTGGGGTGGTAGATGTCTAGTCTCCTTTATGGCTCTAATCTGATAGTGGTATATGTCTAGTCTCTTTTTTGGCTCTAATCTGATAGTGGTAGTGGGGTGGTAGATGTCTAGTCTCCTTTATGGCTCTAATCTGATAGTGGTAGTGGTTTGGTAGATGTCTAGTCTCCCTTATGGCTCTAATCTGATAGTGGTAGTGGGGTGGTAGATGTCTTATCTCATTTATGACGCTAATCTGATAGTGGTAGTGGGGTGGTAGATGTCTAGTCTCCTTTATGGCTCTAATCTGATAGTGGTAGTGGTTTGGTAGATGTCTAGTCTCCCTTATGGCTCTAATCTGATAGTAGTAGTGGGGTGGTAGATGTCTAGTCTCCCTTATGGCTCTAATCTGATAGTAGTAGTGGGGTGGTAGATGTCTAGTCTCCTTTATGGCTCTAATCTGATAGTGGTATATGTCTAGTCTCTTTTTTGGCTCTAATCTGATAGTGGTAGTGGGGTGGTAGATGTCTAGTCTCCTTTATTGCTCTAATCTGATAGTGGTAGTGGGGTGGTAGATGTCTAGTCTCCTTTATGGCTCTAATCTGATAGTGGTAGTGGGGTGGTAGATGTCTAGTCTCCTTTATGGCGCTAATCTGATAGTGGTAGTGGGGTGGTAGATGTCTAGTCTCCTTTATGGCTCTAATCTGATAGTGGTAGTGGGGTGGTAGATGTCTAGTCTCCCTTATGGCTCTAATCTGATAGTAGTAGTGGGGTGGTAGATGTCTAGTCTCCCTTATGGCTCTAATCTGATAGTAGTAGTGGGGTGGTATATGTCTAGTCTCCTTTATGGCTCTAATCTCATAGTGGTAGATGTCTAGTCTCCTTTTTGTCTCTAATATGATAGTGGTAGTGGGGTGGTAGATGTCTAGTCTCCTTTATGGCTCTAATCTGATAGTGGTAGTGGGGTGGTAGATGTCTAGACTCCTTTATGGCTCTAATCTGATAGTGGTAGTGGGGTGGTAGATGTCTAGTCTCCTTTATGGCTCTAATCTGATAGTGGTAGTGGGGTGGTAGATGTCTAGTCTCCTTATGGCTCTAATCTAATTGTGGTAGTGAGGTGGTAGATGTCTAGTCTCCTTTATGGCTCTAATCTGATAGTGGTAGTGGGGTGGTAGATGTCTCGTCTCCTTTATGGCTCTAATCTGATAGTGTTGGTGGGGTGGTAGATGTCTAGTCTCCTTTATGGTTCTAATCTGATAGTGGTAGTGAGGTGGTAGATGTCTAGTCTCCTTTAAAGCTCTAATCTGATAGTAGTAGTGGGGTGGTAGATGTCTAGTCTCCCTTATGGCTCTAGTCTGATAGTAGTAGTGGGGTGGTAGATGTCTAGTCTCCTTTATGGTTCTAATCTGATAGTGGTAGTGGGGTGGTAGATGTCTAGTCTCCTTTATGGCTCTAATCTGATAGTGGTAGTGGGGTGGTAGATGTCTAGTCTCCTTTATGGGTCTAATCTGATAGTGGTAGTGGGGTGATAGATGTCTAGTCTCCTTTATGGCTCTAATCTGATAGTGGTAGATGTCTAGTCTCCTTTATGGCTCTAATCTGATAGTGGTAGTGGGATGACAGATGTCTAGTCTCCTTTATGCCTCTAATCTGATAGTGGTAGTGGGGTGGTAGATGTCTAGTCTCCTTATGGCTCTAATCTGATAGTGGTAGTGAGGTGGTAGATGTCTAGTCTCCTTTATGGTTCTAATCTGATAGTGGTAGTGAGGTGGTAGATGTCTAGTCTCCTTTATGGCTCTAATCTGATAGTGGTAGTGGGGTGGTAGATGTCTAGTCTCCTTAATGGCTCTAATCTGATAGTGGTAGTGGGGTGGTAGATGTCTAGTCTCCTTTATGGTTCTAATCTGATAGTGGTAGTGAGGTGGTAGATGTCTAGTCTCCTTTATGGCTCTAATCTGATAGTGGTAGTGGGGTGGTAGATGTCTAGTCTCCTTAATGGCTCTAATCTGATAGTGGTAGTGGGGTGGTAGATGTCTAGTCTCCTTTATGGTTCTAATCTGATAGTGGTAGTGGGGTGGTAGATGTCTAGTCTCCTTAATGGCTCTAATCTGATAGTGGTAGTGAGGTGGTAGATGTCTAGTCTCCTTTATGCTCTAATCTGATAGTGGTAGTGAGGTGGTAGATGTCTAGTCTCCTGTATGGCTCTAATCTGATAGTAGTAGTGGGGTGGTAGATGTCTATTCTCCCTTATGGCTCTAATCTGATAGTAGTAGTGGGGTGGTAGATGTCTAGTCTCCTTTATGGCTCTAATCTGATAGTGGTATATGTCTAGTCTCTTTTTTGGCTCTAATCTGATAGTGGTAGTGGGGTGGTAGATGTCTAGTCTCCTTTATGGCTCTAATCTGATAGTGGTAGTGGGGTGGTAGATGTCTAGTCTCCTTTATGGCTCTAATCTGATAGTGGTAGTGGGGTGGTAGATGTCTAGTCTCCTTTATGGCTCTAATCTGATAGTGGTAGTGGGGTGGTAGATGTCTAGTCTCCTTATGGCTCTAATCTGACAGTGGTAGTGAGGTGGTAGATGTCTAGTCTCCTTTATGGCTCTAATCTGATAGTGGTAGTGGGGTGGTAGATGTCTCGTCTCCTTTATGGCTCTAATCTGATAGTGGTAGTGGGGTGGTAGATGTCTAGTCTCCTTTATGGTTCTAATCTGATAGTGGTAGTGAGGTGGTAGATGTCTAGTCTCCTTTATGGCTCTAATCTGATAGTAGTAGTGGGGTGGTAGATGTCTAGTATCCCTTATGGCTCTAATCTGATAGTAGTAGTGGGGTGGTAGATGTCTAGTCTCCTTTATGGCTCTAATCTGATAGTGGTAGTGAGGTGGTAGATGTCTAGTCTCCTTTATGGCGCTAATCTGATAGTAATAGTGGGGTGGTAGATGTCTAGTCTCCTTTATGGCTCTAATCTGATAGTGGTAGTGAGGTGGTAGATGTCTAGTCTCCTTTATGGCTCTAATCTGATAGTAATATTGGGGTGGTAGATGTCTAGTCTCCCTTATGGCTCTAATCTGATAGTAGTAGTGGGGTGGTAGATGTCTAGTCTCCTTTATGGCTCTAATCTGATAGTGGTAGATGTCTAGTCTCCTTTTTGGCTCTAATCTGATAGTGGTAGTGGGGTGGTAGATGTCTAGTCTCCTTTATGGCTCTAATCTGATAGTGGTAGTGGGGTGGTAGATATCTAGTCTCCCTTATGGCTCTAATCTGATAGTAGTAGTGGGGTGGTAGATGTCTAGTCTCCTTTATGGCTCTAATCTGATAGTGGTAGTGAGGTGGTAGATGTCTAGTCTCCTTTATGGCTCTAATCTGATAGTAGTAGTTGGGTGGTAGATGTCTCCCTTATGGCTCTAATCTGATAGTAGTAGTGGGGTGGTAGATGTCTAGTCTCCTTTATGGCTCTAATCTGATAGTGGTAGATGTCTAGTCTCCTTTTTGGCTCTAATCTGATAGTGGTAGATGTCTAGTCTCCTTTATGGCTCTAATCTGATAGTGGTAGTGGGATGACAGATGTCTAGTCTCCTTTATGGCTCTAATCTGATAGTGGTAGTGGGTGGTAGATGTCTAGTCTCCTTTATGGCTCTAATCTGATAGTGGTAGTGGGGTGGTAGATGTCTAGTCTCCTTTATGGCTCTAATCTGATAGTGGTAGTGGGGTGGTAGATGTCTAGTCTCCCTTATGGCTCTAATCTGATAGTAGTAGTGGGGTGGTAGATGTCTAGTCTCCTTTATGGCTCTAATCTGATAGTGGTAATGGGGTGGTAGATGTCTAGTCTCCTTTATGGCTCTAATCTGATAGTGGTAGTGGGGTGGTAGATGTCTAGTCTCCTTTATGGCTCTAATCTGATAGTGGTAGTGGGGTGGTAGATGTCTAGTCTCCTTTATGGTTCTAATCTGATAGTGGTAGTGAGGTGGTAGATGTCTAGTCTCCTTTATGGCTCTAATCTGATAGTGGTAGTGGGGTGGTAGATGTCTAGTCTCCTTAATGGCTCTAATCTGATAGTGGTAGTGGGGTGGTAGATGTCTAGTCTCCTTTATGGTTCTAATCTGATAGTGGTAGTGAGGTGGTAGATGTCTAGTCTCCTTTATGGCTCTAATCTGATAGTAGTAGTGGGGTGGTAGATGTCTAGTCTCCCTTATGGCTCTAATCTGATAGTAGTAGTGGGGTGGTAGATGTCTAGTCTCCTTTATGGCTCTAATCTGATAGTGGTATATGTCTAGTCTCTTTTATGGCTCTAATCTGATAGTGGTAGTGGGGTGGTAGATGTCTAGTCTCCTTTATGGCTCTAATCTGGTAGTGGTAGTGGGGTGGTAGATGTCTAGTCTCCTTCATGGCGCTAATCTGATAGTGGTAGTGGGGTGGTAGATGTCTAGTCTCCCTTATGGCTCTAATCTGATAGTAGTAGTGGGGTGGTAGATGTCTAGTCTCCTTTATGGCTCTTATCTGATAGTGGTAGTGGGATGATAGATGTCTAGTCTCCTTCATGGTTCTAATCTGATAGTGGTAGTGAGGTGGTAGATGTCTAGTCTCCTTTATGGCTCTAATCTGATAGTGGTAGTGGGGTGGTAGATGTCTAGTCTCCTTTATGGCTCTAATCTGATAGTGGTAGTGGGGTGGTAGATGTCTAGTCTCCCTTATGGCTCTAATCTGATAGAGGTAGTGGGGTGGTAGATGTCTAGTCTCCTTTATGGTTCTAATCTGATAGTGGTAATGAGGTGGTAGATGTATAGTCTCCTTTATGGCTCTAATCTGATAGTGGTAGTGGGGTGGTAGATGTCTAGTCTCCTTTATGGCTCTAATCTGATAGTGGTAGTGGGGTGATAGATGTCTAGTCTCCTTTATGGCTCTAATCTGATAGTGGTAGATGTCTAGTCTCCTTTATGGCTCTAATCTGATAGTGGTAGTGGGATGACAGATGTCTAGTCTCCTTTATGGCTCTAATCTGATAGTGGTAGTGGGGTGGTAGATGTCTAGTCTCCTTTATGGCTCTAATCTGATAGTGGTAGTGGGGTGGTAGATGTCTAGTCTCCTTTATGGCTCTAATCTGATAGTGGTAGTGGGGTGGTAGATGTCTAGTCTCCTTATGGCTCTAATCTGACAGTGGTAGTGAGGTGGTAGATGTCTAGTCTCCTTTATGGCTCTAATCTGATAGTGGTAGTGGGGTGGTAGATGTCTCGTCTCCTTTATGGCTCTAATCTGATAGTGGTAGTGGGGTGGTAGATGTCTAGTCTCCTTTATGGCTCTAATCTGATAGTGGTAGTGAGGTGGTAGATGTCTAGTCTCCTTTATGGCTCTAATCTGATAGTAGTAGTGGGGTGGTAGATGTCTAGTCTCCCTTATGGCTCTAATCTGATAGTAGTAGTGGGGTGGTAGATGTCTAGTCTCCTTTATGGCTCTAATCTGATAGTGGTAGTGAGGTGGTAGATGTCTAGTCTCCTTTATGGCTCTAATCTGATAGTAATATTGGGGTGGTAGATGTCTAGTCTCCTTTATGGCTCTAATCTGATAGTGGTAGTGAGGTGGTAGATGTCTAGTCTCCTTTATGGCTCTAATCTGATAGTAATAGTGGGGTGGTAGATGTCTAGTCTCCCTTATGGCTCTAATCTGATAGTAGTAGTGGGGTGGTAGATGTCTAGTCTCCTTTATGGCTCTAATCTGATAGTGGTAGATGTCTAGTCTCCTTTTTGGCTCTAATCTGATAGTGGTAGTGGGGTGGTAGATGTCTCGTCTCCTTTATGGCTCTAATCTGACAGTGGTAGTGAGGTGGTAGATGTCTAGTCTCCTTTATGGCTCTAATCTGATAGTGGTAGTGGGGTGGTAGATGTCTCGTCTCCTTTATGGCTCTAATCTGATAGTGGTAGTGGGGTGGTAGATGTCTAGTCTCCTTTATGGTTCTAATCTGATAGTGGTAGTGAGGTGGTAGATGTCTAGTCTCCTTTATGGCTCTAATCTGATAGTAGTAGTGGGGTGGTAGATGTCTAGTCTCCCTTATGGCTCTAATCTGATAGTAGTAGTGGGGTGGTAGATGTCTAGTCTCCTTTATGGCTCTAATCTGATAGTGGTAGTGAGGTGGTAGATGTCTAGTCTCCTTTATGGCTCTAATCTGATAGTAATATTGGGGTGGTAGATGTCTAGTCTCCTTTATGGCTCTAATCTGATAGTGGTAGTGGGGTGGTAGATGTCTAGTCTCCTTTATGGCTCTAATCTGATAGTAATAGTGGGGTGGTAGATGTCTAGTCTCCCTTATGGCTCTAATCTGATAGTAGTAGTGGGGTGGTAGATGTCTAGTCTCCTTTATGGCTCTAATCTGATAGTGGTAGATGTCTAGTCTCCTTTTTGGCTCTAATCTGATAGTGGTAGTGGGGTGGTAGATGTCTAGTCTCCTTTATGGCTCTAATCTGATAGTGGTAGTGGGGTGGTAGATATCTAGTCTCCCTTATGGCTCTAATCTGATAGTAGTAGTGGGGTGGTAGATGTCTAGTCTCCTTTATGGCTCTAATCTGATAGTGGTAGTGAGGTGGTAGATGTCTAGTCTCCTTTATGGCTCTAATCTGATAGTAGTAGTTGGGTGGTAGATGTCTCCCTTATGGCTCTAATCTGATAGTAGTAGTGGGGTGGTAGATGTCTAGTCTCCTTTATGGCTCTAATCTGATAGTGGTAGATGTCTAGTCTCCTTTTTGGCTCTAATCTGATAGTGGTAGATGTCTAGTCTCCTTTATGGCTCTAATCTGATAGTGGTAGTGGGATGACAGATGTCTAGTCTCCTTTATGGCTCTAATCTGATAGTGGTAGTGGGTGGTAGATGTCTAGTCTCCTTTATGGCTCTAATCTGATAGTGGTAGTGGGGTGGTAGATGTCTAGTCTCCTTTATGGCTCTAATCTGATAGTGGTAGCAGGGTGGTAGATGTCTAGTCTCCCTTATGGCTCTAATCTGATAGTAGTAGTGGGGTGGTAGATGTCTAGTCTCCTTTATGGCTCTAATCTGATAGTGGTAATGGGGTGGTAGATGTCTAGTCTCCTTTATGGCTCTAATCTGATAGTGGTAGTGGGGTGGTAGATGTCTAGTCTCCTTTATGGCTCTAATCTGATAGTGGTAGTGGGGTGGTAGATGTCTAGTCTCCTTTATGGCTCTAATCTGATAGTGGTAGTGAGGTGGTAGATGTCTAGTCTCCTTTATGGCTCTAATCTGATAGTGGTAGTGGGGTGGTAGATGTCTAGTCTCCTTAATGGCTCTAATCTGATAGTGGTAGTGGGGTGGTAGATGTCTAGTCTCCTTTATGGTTCTAATCTGATAGTGGTAGTGAGGTGGTAGATGTCTAGTCTCCTTTATGGCTCTAATCTGATAGTAGTAGTGGGGTGGTAGATGTCTAGTCTCCCTTATGGCTCTAATCTGATAGTAGTAGTGGGGTGGTAGATGTCTAGTCTCCTTTATGGCTCTAATCTGATAGTGGTATATGTCTAGTCTCTTTTTTGGCTCTAATCTGATAGTGGTAGTGGGGTGGTAGATGTCTAGTCTCCTTTATGGCTCTAATCTGATAGTGGTAGTGGGGTGGTAGATGTCTAGTCTCCTTTATGGCTCTAATCTGATAGTGGTAGTGGGGTGGTAGATGTCTAGTCTCCCTTATGGCTCTAATATGATAGTAGTAGTGGGGTGGTAGATGTCTAGTCTCCTTTATGGCTCTTATCTGATAGTGGTAGTGGGATGATAGATGTCTAGTCTCCTTCATGGTTCTAATCTGATAGTGGTAGTGAGGTGGTAGATGTCTAGTCTCCTTTATGGCTCTAATCTGATAGTGGTAGTGGGGTGGTAGATGTCTAGTCTCCTTATGGCTCTAATCTGATAGTGGTAGTGGGGTGGTAGATGTCTAGTCTCCTTTATGGCTCTAATCTGATAGGGGTAGTGGGGTGGTAGATGTCTAGTCTCCTTTATGGTTCTAATCTGATAGTGGTAATGAGGTGGTAGATGTCTAGTCTCCTTTATGGCTCTAATCTGATAGTGGTAGTGGGGTGGTAGATGTCTAGTCTCCTTTATGGCTCTAATCTGATAGTGGTAGTGGGGTGATAGATGTCTAGTCTCCTTTATGGCTCTAATCTGATAGTGGTAGATGTCTAGTCTCCTTTATGGCTCTAATCTGATAGTGGTAGTGGGATGACAGATGTCTAGTCTCCTTTATGGCTCTAATCTGATAGTGGTAGTGGGGTGGTAGATGTCTAGTCTCCTTATGGCTCTAATCTGATAGTGGTAGTGAGGTGGTAGATGTCTAGTCTCCTTTATGTTTCTAATCTGATAGTGGTAGTGAGGTAGTAGATGTCTAGTCTCCTTTATGGCTCTAATCTGATAGTGGTAGTGGGGTGGTAGATGTCTAGTCTCCTTTATGGTTCTAATCTGATAGTGGTAGTGAGGTGGTAGATGTCTAGTCTCCTTTATGCTCTAATCTGATAGTGGTAGTGAGGAGGTAGATGTCTAGTCTCCTTTATGGCTCTAATCTGATAGTAGTAGTGGGGTGGTAGATGTCTAGTCTCCCTTATGGCTCTAATCTGATAGTAGTAGTGGGGTGGTAGATGTCTAGTCTCCTTTATGGCTCTAATCTGATAGTGGTATATGTCTAGTCTCTTTTTTGGCTCTAATCTGATAGTGGTAGTGGGGTGGTAGATGTCTAGTCTCCCCTATGGCTCTAATCTGATAGTAGTAGTGGGGTGGTAGATGTCTAGTCTCCTTTATGGCTCTAATCTGATAGTGGTAATGGGGTGGTAGATGTCTAGTCTCCTTTATGGCTCTAATCTGATAGTGGTAGTGGGGTGGTAGATGTCTAGTCTCCTTTATGGCTCTAATCTGATAGTGGTAGTGGGGTGGTAGATGTCTCGTCTCCTTTATGGCTCTAATCTGATAGTGGTAGTGGGGTGGTAGATGTCTAGTCTCCTTTATGGCTCTAATCTGATAGTGGTAGTGAGGTGGTAGATGTCTAGTCTCCTTTATGGCTCTAATCTGATAGTGGTAGTGGGGTGGTAGATGTCTAGTCTCCCTTATGGCTCTAATCTGATAGTAGTAGTGGGGTGGTAGATGTCTAGTCTCCTTTATGGCTCTAATCTGATAGTGGTAGTGAGGTGGTAGATGTCTAGTCTCCTTTATGGCTCTAATCTGATAGTAGTAGTGGGGTGTTAGATGTCTCCCTTATGGCTCTAATCTGATAGTAGTAGTGGGGTGGTAGATGTCTAGTCTCCTTTATGGCTCTAATCTGATAGTGGTAGTGGGGTGGTAGATGTCTAGTCTCCTTTATGGCTCTAAACTGATAGTGGTAGATGTCTAGTGTCCTTTATGGCTCTAATCTGATAGTGGTAGTGGGATGACAGATGTCTAGTCTACTTTATGCCTCTAATCTGATAGTGGTAGTGGGGTGGTACATGTCTAGTCTCCTTATGGCTCTAATCTGATAGTGGTAGTGAGGTGGTAGATGTCTAGTCTCCTTTATGGCTCTAATCTGATAGTAGTAGTGGGGTGGTAGATGTCTCCCTTATGGCTCTAATCTGATAGTAGTAGTGGGGTGGTAGATGTCTAGTCTCCCTTATGGCTCTAATCTGATAGTAGTAGTGGGGTGGTAGATGTCTAGTCTCCTTTATGGCTCTAATCTGATAGTGGTAGTGAGGTGGTAGATGTCTAGTCTCCTTTATGGCTCTAATCTGATAGTAGTAGTGGGGTGTTAGATGTCTCCCTTATGGCTCTAATCTGATAGTAGTAGTGGGGTGGTAGATGTCTAGTCTCCTTTATGGCTCTAATCTGATAGTGGTAGATGTCTAGTCTCCTTTTTGGTTCTAAACTGATAGTGGTAGATGTCTAGTGTCCTTTATGGCTCTAATCTGATAGTGGTAGTGGGATGACAGATGTCTAGTCTACTTTATGCCTCTAATCTGATAGTGGTAGTGGGGTGGTACATGTCTAGTCTCCTTATGGCTCTAATCTGATAGTGGTAGTGAGGTGGTAGATGTCTAGTCTCCTTTATGGCTCTAATCTGATAGTAGTAGTGGGGTGGTAGATGTCTCCCTTATGGCTCTAATCTGATAGTAGTAGTGGGGTGGTAGATGTCTAGTCTCCTTTATGGCTCTAAACTGATAGTGGTAGATGTCTAGTGTCCTTTATGGCTCTAATCTGATAGTGGTAGTGGGGTGGTAGATGTCTAGTCTCCTTTATGGTTCTAATCTGATAGTGGTAGTGGGGTGATAGATGTCTAGTCTCCTTTATGGCTCTAATCTGATAGTGGTAGATGTCTAGTCTCCTTTATGGCTCTAATCTGATTGTGGTAGTGGGATGACAGATGTCTAGTCTCCTTTATGCCTCTAATCTGATAGTGGTAGTGGGGTGGTAGATGTCTAGTCTCCTTTATGGCTCTAATCTGATAGTAGTAGTGGGGTGGTAGATGTCTAGTCTCCCTTATGGCTCTAATCTGATAGTAGTAGTGGGGTGGTAGATGTCTAGTCTCCTTTATGGCTCTAATCTGATAGTGGTAGTGAGGTGGTAGATGTCTAGTCTCCTTTATGGCTCTAATCTGATAGTAGTAGTGGGGTGTTAGATGTCTCCCTTATGGCTCTAATCTGATAGTAGTAGTGGGGTGGTAGATGTCTAGTCTCCTTTATGGCTCTAATCTGATAGTGGTAGATGTCTAGTCTCCTTTTTGGCTCTAAACTGATAGTGGTAGATGTCTAGTGTCCTTTATGGCTCTAATCTGATAGTGGTAGTGGGATGACAGATGTCTAGTCTCCTTTATGGCTCTAATCTGATAGTGGTAGTGGGGTGGTACATGTCTAGTCTCCTTATGGCTCTAATCTGATAGTGGTAGTGGGGTGGTAGATGTCTAGTCTCCTTTATGGCTCTAATCTGATAGTAGTAGTGGGGTGGTAGATGTCTCCCTTATGGCTCTAATCTGATAGTAGTAGTGGGGTGGTAGATGTCTAGTCTCCTTTATGGCTCTAAACTGATAGTGGTAGATGTCTAGTGTCCTTTATGGCTCTAATCTGATAGTGGTAGTGGGGTGGTAGATGTCTAGTCTCCTTTATGGTTCTAATCTGATAGTGGTAGTGGGGTGATAGATGTCTAGTCTCCTTTATGGCTCTAATCTGATAGTGGTAGATGTCTAGTCTCCTTTATGGCTCTAATCTGATTGTGGTAGTGGGATGACAGATGTCTAGTCTCCTTTATGCCTCTAATCTGATAGTGGTAGTGGGGTGGTAGATGTCTAGTCTCCTTATGGCTCTAAACTGATAGTGGTAGTGAGGTGGTAGATGTCTAGTCTCCTTTATGGTTCTAATCTGATAGTGGTAGTGAGGTGGTAGATGTCTAGTCTCCTTTATGGCTCTAATCTGATAGTGGTAGTGGGGTGGTAGATGTCTAGTCTCCTTAATGGCTCTAATCTGATAGTGGTAGTGGGGTGGTAGATGTCTAGTCTCCTTTATGGTTCTAATCTGATAGTGGTAGTGAGGTGGTAGATGTCTAGTCTCCTTTATGGCTCTAATCTGATAGTGGTAGTGGGGTGGTAGATGTCTAGTCTCCTTAATGGCTCTAATCTGATAGTGGTAGTGGGGTGGTAGATGTCTAGTCTCCTTTATGGTTCTAATCTGATAGTGGTAGTGAGGTGGTAGATGTCTCCTTTATGCTCTAATCTGATAGTGGTAGTGAGGTGGTAGATGTCTAGTCTCCTTTATGGCTCTAATCTGATAGTAGTAGTGGGGTGGTAGATGTCTAGTCTCCCTTATGGCTCTAATCTGATAGTAGTAGTGGGGTGGTAGATGTCTAGTCTCCCTTATGGCTCTAATCTGATAGTAGTAGTGGGGTGGTAGATGTCTAGTCTCCTTTATGGCTCTAATCTGATAGTGGTATATGTCTAGTCTCTTTTTTGGCTCTAATCTGATAGTGGTAGTGGGGTGGTAGATGTCTAGTCTCCTTTATGGCTCTAATCTGATAGTGGTAGTGGGGTGGTAGATGTCTAGTCTCCTTTATGGCTCTAATCTGATAGTGGTAGTGGGGTGGTAGATGTCTAGTCTCATTTATGGCTCTAATCTGATAGTGGTAGTGGGGTGGTAGATGTCTAGTCTCCTTTATGGCTCTAATCTGATAGTGGTAGTGGTTTGGTAGATGTCTAGTCTCCCTTATGGCTCTAATCTGATAGTAGTAGTGGGGTGGTAGATGTCTAGTCTCCTTTATGGCTCTAATCTGATAGTGGTAGTGGGGTGGTAGATGTCTAGTCTCCTTTATGGCTCTAATCTGATAGTGGTATATGTCTAGTCTCTTTTTTGGCTCTAATCTGATAGTGGTAGTGGGGTGGTAGATGTCTAGTCTCCTTTATTGCTCTAATCTGATAGTGGTAGTGGGGTGGTAGATGTCTAGTCTCCTTTATGGCTCTAATCTGATAGTGGTAGTGGGGTGGTAGATGTCTAGTCTCCTTTATGGCGCTAATCTGATAGTGGTAGTGGGGTGGTAGATGTCTAGTCTCCTTTATGGCTCTAATCTGATAGTGGTAGTGGGGTGGTAGATGTCTAGTCTCCCTTATGGCTCTAATCTGATAGTAGTAGTGGGGTGGTAGATGTCTAGTCTCCCTTATGGCTCTAATCTGATAGTAGTAGTGGGGTGGTATATGTCTAGTCTCCTTTATGGCTCTAATCTCATAGTGGTAGATGTCTAGTCTCCTTTTTGGCTCTAATATGATAGTGGTAGTGGGGTGGTAGATGTCTAGTCTCCTTTATGGCTCTAATCTGATAGTGGTAGTGGGGTGGTAGATGTCTAGTCTCCTTTATGGCTTTAATCTGATAGTGGTAGTGGGGTGGTAGATGTCTAGTCTCCTTTATGGCTCTAATCTGATAGTGGTAGTGGGGTGGTAGATGTCTAGTCTCCTTATGGCTCTAATCTGATAGTGGTAGTGGGGTGGTAGATGTCTAGTCTCCTTTATGGCTCTAATCTGATAGTGGTAGTGGGGTGGTAGATGTCTAGTCTCCTTTATGGCTCTAATCTGATAGTGGTGGTGGGGTGGTAGATGTCTAGTCTCCTTTATGGTTCTAATCTGATAGTGGTAGTGAGGTGGTAGATGTCTAGTCTCCTTTAAAGCTCTAATCTGATAGTAGTAGTGGGGTGGTAGATGTCTAGTCTCCCTTATGGCTCTAGTCTGATAGTAGTAGTGGGGTGGTAGATGTCTAGTCTCCTTTATGGTTCTAATCTGATAGTGGTAGTGGGGTGGTAGATGTCTAGTCTCCTTTATGGCTCTAATCTGATAGTGGTAGTGGGGTGGTAGATGTCTAGTCTCCTTTATGGGTCTAATCTGATAGTGGTAGTGGGGTGATAGATGTCTAGTCTCCTTTATGGCTCTAATCTGATAGTGGTAGATGTCTAGTCTCCTTTATGGCTCTAATCTGATAGTGGTAGTGGGATGACAGATGTCTAGTCTCCTTTATGCCTCTAATCTGATAGTGGTAGTGGGGTGGTAGATGTCTAGTCTCCTTATGGCTCTAATCTGATAGTGGTAGTGAGGTGGTAGATGTCTAGTCTCCTTTATGGTTCTAATCTGATAGTGGTAGTGAGGTGGTAGATGTCTAGTCTCCTTTATGGCTCTAATCTGATAGTGGTAGTGGGGTGGTAGATGTCTAGTCTCCTTAATGGCTCTAATCTGATAGTGGTAGTGGGGTGGTAGATGTCTAGTCTCCTTTATGGTTCTAATCTGATAGTGGTAGTGAGGTGGTAGATGTCTAGTCTCCTTTATGGCTCTAATCTGATAGTGGTAGTTGGGTGGTAGATGTCTAGTCTCCTTAATGGCTCTAATCTGATAGTGGTAGTGGGGTGGTAGATGTCTAGTCTCCTTTATGGTTCTAATCTGATAGTGGTAGTGGGGTGGTAGATGTCTAGTCTCCTTAATGGCTCTAATTTGATAGTGGTAGTGGGGTGGTAGATGTCTAGTCTCCTTTATGGTTCTAATCTGATAGTGGTAGTGAGGTGGTAGATGTCTAGTCTCCTTTATGGCTCTAATCTGATAGTAGTAGTGGGGTGGTAGATGTCTATTCTCCCTTATGGCTCTAATCTGATAGTAGTAGTGGGGTGGTAGATGTCTAGTCTCCTTTGTGGCTCTAATCTGATAGTGGTATATGTCTAGTCTCTTTTTTGGCTCTAATCTGATAGTGGTAGTGGGGTGGTAGATGTCTAGTCTCCTTTATGGCTCTAATCTGATAGTGGTAGTGGGGTGGTAGATGTCTAGTCTCCTTTATGGCTCTAATCTGATAGTGGTAGTGGGGTGGTAGATGTCTAGTCTCCTTTATGGCTCTAATCTGATAGTGGTAGTGGGGTGGTAGATGTCTAGTCTCCTTATGGCTCTAATCTGATAGTGGTAGTGAGGTGGTAGATGTCTAGTCTCCTTTATGGCTCTAATCTGATAGTGGTAGTGGGGTGGTAGATGTCTCGTTTCCTTTATGGCTCTAATCTGATAGTGGTAGTGGGGTGGTAGATGTCTAGTCTCCTTTATGGTTCTAATCTGATATTGGTAGTGAGGTGGTAGATGTCTAGTCTCCTTTATGGCTCTAATCTGATAGTAGTAGTGGGGTGGTAGATGTCTAGTCTCCTTTATGGCTCTAATCTGATAGTGGTAGTGGGGTGATAGATGTCTAGTCTCCTTTATGGCTCTAATCTGATAGTGGTAGATGTCTAGTCTCCTTTATGGCTCTAATCTGATAGTGGTAGTGGGATGACAGATGTCTAGTCTCCTTTATGCCTCTAATCTGATAGTGGTAGTGGGGTGGTAGATGTCTAGTCTCCTTATGGCTCTAATCTGATAGTGGTAGTGAGGTGGTAGATGTCTAGTCTCCTTTATGGTTCTAATCTGATAGTGGTAGTGAGGTGGTAGATGTCTAGTCTCCTTTATGGCTCTAATCTGATAGTGGTAGTGGGGTGGTAGATGTCTAGTCTCCTTAATGGCTCTAATCTGATAGTGGTAGTGGGGTGGTAGATGTCTAGTCTCCTTTATGGTTCTAATCTGATAGTGGTAGTGAGGTGGTAGATGTCTAGTCTCCTTTATGGCTCTAATCTGATAGTGGTAGTGGGGTGGTAGATGTCTAGTCTCCTTAATGGCTCTAATCTGATAGTGGTAGTGGGGTGGTAGATGTCTAGTCTCCTTTATGGTTCTAATCTGATAGTGGTAGTGGGGTGGTAGATGTCTAGTCTCCTTAATGGCTCTAATTTGATAGTGGTAGTGGGGTGGTAGATGTCTAGTCTCCTTTATGGTTCTAATCTGATAGTGGTAGTGAGGTGGTAGATGTCTAGTCTCCTTTATGCTCTAATCTGATAGTGGTAGTGAGGTGGTAGATGTCTAGTCTCCTTTATGGCTCTAATCTGATAGTAGTAGTGGGGTGGTAGATGTCTATTCTCCCTTATGGCTCTAATCTGATAGTAGTAGTGAGGTGGTAGATGTCTAGTCTCCTTTATGGCTCTAATCTGATAGTGGTATATGTCTAGTCTCTTTTTTGGCTCTAATCTGATAGTGGTAGTGGGGTGGTAGATGTCTAGTCTCCTTTATGGCTCTAATCTGATAGTGGTAGTGGGGTGGTAGATGTCTAGTCTCCTTTATGGCTCTAATCTGATAGTGGTAGTGGGGTGGTAGATGTCTAGTCTCCTTTATGGCTCTAATCTGATAGTGGTAGTGGGGTGGTAGATGTCTAGTCTCCTTATGGCTCTAATCTGATAGTGGTAGTGAGGTGGTAGATGTCTAGTCTCCTTTATGGCTCTAATCTGATAGTGGTAGTGGGGTGGTAGATGTCTCGTCTCCTTTATGGCTCTAATCTGATAGTGGTAGTGGGGTGGTAGATGTCTAGTCTCCTTTATGGTTCTAATCTGATAGTGGTAGTGAGGTGGTAGATGTCTAGTCTCCTTTATGGCTCTAATCTGATAGTAGTAGTGGGGTGGTAGATGTCTAGTCTCCCTTATGGCTCTAATCTGATAGTAGTAGTGGGGTGGTAGATGTCTAGTCTCCTTTATGGCTCTAATCTGATAGTGGTAGATGTCTAGTCTCCTTTTTGGCTCTAATCTGATAGTGGTAGATGTCTAGTCTCCTTTATAGCTCTAATCTGATAGTGGTAGTGGGATGACAGATGTCTAGTCTCCTTTATGCCTCTAATCTGATAGTGGTAGTGGGGTGGTACATGTCTAGTCTCCTTTATGGCTCTAATCTGATAGTGGTATATGTCTAGTCTCTTTTTTGGCTCTAATCTGATAGTGGTAGTGGGGTGGTAGATGTCTAGTCTCCTTTATGGCTCTAATCTGATAGTGGTAGTGGGGTGGTAGATGTCTAGTCTCCTTTATGGCTCTAATCTGATAGTGGTAGTGGGGTGGTAGATGTCTAGTCTCATTTATGACGCTAATCTGATAGTGGTAGTGGGGTGGTAGATGTCTAGTCTCCTTTATGGCTCTAATCTGATAGTGGTAGTGGTTTGGTAGATGTCTAGTCTCCCTTATGGCTCTAATCTGATAGTAGTAGTGGGGTGGTAGATGTCTAGTCTCCCTTATGGCTCTAATCTGATAGTAGTAGTGGGGTGGTAGATGTCTAGTCTCCTTTATGGCTCTAATCTGATAGTGGTATATGTCTAGTCTCTTTTTTGGCTCTAATCTGATAGTGGTAGTGGGGTGGTAGATGTCTAGTCTCCTTTATGGCTCTAATCTGATAGTGGTAGTGGGGTGGTAGATGTCTAGTCTCCTTTATGGCTCTAATCTGATAGTGGTAGTGGGGTGGTAGATGTCTAGTCTCCTTTATGGCGCTAATCTGATAGTGGTAGTGGGGTGGTAGATGTCTAGTCTCCTTTATGGCTCTAATCTGATAGTGGTAGTGGGGTGGTAGATGTCTAGTCTCCCTTATGGCTCTAATCTGATAGTAGTAGTGGGGTGGTAGATGTCTAGTCTCCCTTATGGCTCTAATCTGATAGTAGTAGTGGGGTGGTATATGTCTAGTCTCCTTTATGGCTCTAATCTCATAGTGGTAGATGTCTAGTCTCCTTTTTGGCTCTAATCTGATAGTGGTAGTGGGGTGGTAGATGTCTAGTCTCCTTTATGGCTCTAATCTGATAGTGGTAGTGGGGTGGTAGATGTCTAGTCACCTTTATGGCTCTAATCTGATAGTGGTAGTGGGGTGGTAGATGTCTAGTCTCCTTTATGGCTCTAATCTGATAGTGGTAGTGGGGTGGTAGATGTCTAGTCTCCTTATGGCTCTAATCTAATTGTGGTAGTGAGGTGGTAGATGTCTAGTCTCCTTTATGGCTCTAATCTGATAGTGGTAGTGGGGTGGTAGATGTCTCGTCTCCTTTATGGCTCTAATCTGATAGTGGTGGTGGGGTGGTAGATGTCTAGTCTCCTTTATGGTTCTAATCTGATAGTGGTAGTGAGGTGGTAGATGTCTAGTCTCCTTTAAAGCTCTAATCTGATAGTAGTAGTGGGGTGGTAGATGTCTAGTCTCCCTTATGGCTCTAGTCTGATAGTAGTAGTGGGGTGGTAGATGTCTAGTCTCCTTTATGGTTCTAATCTGATAGTGGTAGTGGGGTGGTAGATGTCTAGTCTCCTTTATGGCTCTAATCTGATAGTGGTAGTGGGGTGGTAGATGTCTAGTCTCCTTTATGGGTCTAATCTGATAGTGGTAGTGGGGTGATAGATGTCTAGTCTCCTTTATGGCTCTAATCTGATAGTGGTAGTGGGATGACAGATGTCTAGTCTCCTTTATGCCTCTAATCTGATAGTGGTAGTGGGGTGGTAGATGTCTAGTCTCCTTATGGCTCTAATCTGATAGTGGTAGTGAGGTGGTAGATGTCTAGTCTCCTTTATGGTTCTAATCTGATAGTGGTAGTGAGGTGGTAGATGTCTAGTCTCCTTTATGGCTCTAATCTGATAGTGGTAGTGGGGTGGTAGATGTCTAGTCTCCTTAATGGCTCTAATCTGATAGTGGTAGTGGGGTGGTAGATGTCTAGTCTCCTTTATGGTTCTAATCTGATAGTGGTAGTGAGGTGGTAGATGTCTAGTCTCCTTTATGGCTCTAATCTGATAGTGGTAGTTGGGTGGTAGATGTCTAGTCTCCTTAATGGCTCTAATCTGATAGTGGTAGTGGGGTGGTAGATGTCTAGTCTCCTTTATGGCTCTAATCTGATAGTGGTAGTGGGGTGGTAGATGTCTAGTCTCCTTAATGGCTCTAATTTGATAGTGGTAGTGGGGTGGTAGATGTCTAGTCTCCTTTATGGTTCTAATCTGATAGTGGTAGTGAGGTGGTAGATGTCTAGTCTCCTTTATGGCTCTAATCTGATAGTAGTAGTGGGGTGGTAGATGTCTATTCTCCCTTATGGCTCTAATCTGATAGTAGTAGTGGGGTGGTAGATGTCTAGTCTCCTTTGTGGCTCTAATCTGATAGTGGTATATGTCTAGTCTCTTTTTTGGCTCTAATCTGATAGTGGTAGTGGGGTGGTAGATGTCTAGTCTCCTTTATGGCTCTAATCTGATAGTGGTAGTGGGGTGGTAGATGTCTAGTCTCCTTTATGGCTCTAATCTGATAGTGGTAGTGGGGTGGTAGATGTCTAGTCTCCTTTATGGCTCTAATCTGATAGTGGTAGTGGGGTGGTAGATGTCTAGTCTCCTTATGGCTCTAATCTGATAGTGGTAGTGAGGTGGTAGATGTCTAGTCTCCTTTATGGCTCTAATCTGATAGTGGTAGTGGGGTGGTAGATGTCTCGTTTCCTTTATGGCTCTAATCTGATAGTGGTAGTGGGGTGGTAGATGTCTAGTCTCCTTTATGGTTCTAATCTGATATTGGTAGTGAGGTGGTAGATGTCTAGTCTCCTTTATGGCTCTAATCTGATAGTAGTAGTGGGGTGGTAGATGTCTAGTCTCCCTTATGGCTCTAATCTGATAGTAGTAGTGGGGTGGTAGATGTCTAGTCTCCTTTATGGCTCTAATCTGATAGTGGTAGTGGGGTGATAGATGTCTAGTCTCCTTTATGGCTCTAATCTGATAGTGGTAGATGTCTAGTCTCCTTTATGGCTCTAATCTGATAGTGGTAGTGGGATGACAGATGTCTAGTCTCCTTTATGCCTCTAATCTGATAGTGGTAGTGGGGTGGTAGATGTCTAGTCTCCTTATGGCTCTAATCTGATAGTGGTAGTGAGGTGGTAGATGTCTAGTCTCCTTTATGGTTCTAATCTGATAGTGGTAGTGAGGTGGTAGATGTCTAGTCTCCTTTATGGCTCTAATCTGATAGTGGTAGTGGGGTGGTAGATGTCTAGTCTCCTTAATGGCTCTAATCTGATAGTGGTAGTGGGGTGGTAGATGTCTAGTCTCCTTTATGGTTCTAATCTGATAGTGGTAGTGAGGTGGTAGATGTCTAGTCTCCTTTATGGCTCTAATCTGATAGTGGTAGTGGGGTGGTAGATGTCTAGTCTCCTTAATGGCTCTAATCTGATAGTGGTAGTGGGGTGGTAGATGTCTAGTCTCCTTTATGGTTCTAATCTGATAGTGGTAGTGGGGTGGTAGATGTCTAGTCTCCTTAATGGCTCTAATTTGATAGTGGTAGTGGGGTGGTAGATGTCTAGTCTCCTTTATGGTTCTAATCTGATAGTGGTAGTGAGGTGGTAGATGTCTAGTCTCCTTTATGCTCTAATCTGATAGTGGTAGTGAGGTGGTAGATGTCTAGTCTCCTTTATGGCTCTAATCTGATAGTAGTAGTGGGGTGGTAGATGTCTATTCTCCCTTATGGCTCTAATCTGATAGTAGTAGTGAGGTGGTAGATGTCTAGTCTCCTTTATGGCTCTAATCTGATAGTGGTATATGTCTAGTCTCTTTTTTGGCTCTAATCTGATAGTGGTAGTGGGGTGGTAGATGTCTAGTCTCCTTTATGGCTCTAATCTGATAGTGGTAGTGGGGTGGTAGATGTCTAGTCTCCTTTATGGCTCTAATCTGATAGTGGTAGTGGGGTGGTAGATGTCTAGTCTCCTTTATGGCTCTAATCTGATAGTGGTAGTGGGGTGGTAGATGTCTAGTCTCCTTATGGCTCTAATCTGATAGTGGTAGTGAGGTGGTAGATGTCTAGTCTCCTTTATGGCTCTAATCTGATAGTGGTAGTGGGGTGGTAGATGTCTCGTCTCCTTTATGGCTCTAATCTGATAGTGGTAGTGGGGTGGTAGATGTCTAGTCTCCTTTATGGTTCTAATCTGATAGTGGTAGTGAGGTGGTAGATGTCTAGTCTCCTTTATGGCTCTAATCTGATAGTAGTAGTGGGGTGGTAGATGTCTAGTCTCCCTTATGGCTCTAATCTGATAGTAGTAGTGGGGTGGTAGATGTCTAGTCTCCTTTATGGCTCTAATCTGATAGTGGTAGATGTCTAGTCTCCTTTTTGGCTCTAATCTGATAGTGGTAGATGTCTAGTCTCCTTTATAGCTCTAATCTGATAGTGGTAGTGGGATGACAGATGTCTAGTCTCCTTTATGCCTCTAATCTGATAGTGGTAGTGGGGTGGTACATGTCTAGTCTCCTTATGGCTCTAATCTGATAGTGGTAGTGAGGTGGTAGATGTCTAGTCTCCTTATGGCTCTAATCTGATAGTGGTAGTGAGGTGGTAGATGTCTAGTCTCCTTTATGGCTCTAATCTGATAGTGGTAGTGGTTTGGTAGATGTCTAGTCTCCCTTATGGCTCTAATCTGATAGTAGTAGTGGGGTGGTAGATGTCTAGTCTCCCTTATGGCTCTAATCTGATAGTAGTAGTGGGGTGGTAGATGTCTAGTCTCCTTTATGGCTCTAATCTGATAGTGGTATATGTCTAGTCTCTTTTTTGGCTCTAATCTGATAGTGGTAGTGGGGTGGTAGATGTCTAGTCTCCTTTATTGCTCTAATCTGATAGTGGTAGTGGGGTGGTAGATGTCTAGTCTCCTTTATGGCTCTAATCTGATAGTGGTAGTGGGGTGGTAGATGTCTAGTCTCCCTTATGGCTCTAATCTGATAGTAGTAGTGGGGTGGTAGATGTCTAGTCTCCCTTATGGCTCTAATCTGATAGTAGTAGTGGGGTGGTATATGTCTAGTCTCCTTTATGGCTCTAATCTCATAGTGGTAGATGTCTAGTCTCCTTTTTGGCTCTAATCTGATAGTGGTAGTGGGGTGGTAGATGTCTAGTCTCCTTTATGGCTCTAATCTGATAGTGGTAGTGGGGTGGTAGATGTCTAGTCTCCTTTATGGCTTTAATCTGATAGTGGTAGTGGGGTGGTAGATGTCTAGTCTCCTTTATGGCTCTAATCTGATAGTGGTAGTGGGGTGGTAGATGTCTAGTCTCCTTATGGCTCTAATCTGATTGTGGTAGTGAGGTGGTAGATGTCTAGTCTCCTTTATGGCTCTAATCTGATAGTGGTAGTGGGGTGGTAGATGTCTCGTCTCCTTTATGGCTCTAATCTGATAGTGGTGGTGGGGTGGTAGATGTCTAGTCTCCTTTATGGTTCTAATCTGATAGTGGTAGTGAGGTGGTAGATGTCTAGTCTCCTTTAAAGCTCTAATCTGATAGTAGTAGTGGGGTGGTAGATGTCTAGTCTCCCTTATGGCTCTAGTCTGATAGTAGTAGTGGGGTGGTCGATGTCTAGTCTCCTTTATGGTTCTAATCTGATAGTGGTAGTGGGGTGGTAGATGTCTAGTCTCCTTTATGGCTCTAATCTGATAGTGGTAGTGGGGTGGTAGATGTCTAGTCTCCTTTATGGGTCTAATCTGATAGTGGTAGTGGGGTGATAGATTTCTAGTCTCCTTTATGGCTCTAATCTGATAGTGGTAGATGTCTAGTCTCCTTTATGGCTCTAATCTGATAGTGGTAGTGGGATGACAGATGTCTAGTCTCCTTTATGCCTCTAATCTGATAGTGGTAGTGGGGTGGTAGATGTCTAGTCTCCTTATGGCTCTAATCTGATAGTGGTAGTGAGGTGGTAGATGTCTAGTCTCCTTTATGGTTCTAATCTGATAGTGGTAGTGAGGTGGTAGATGTCTAGTCTCCTTTATGGCTCTAATCTGATAGTGGTAGTGGGGTGGTAGATGTCTAGTCTCCTTAATGGCTCTAATCTGATAGTGGTAGTGGGGTGGTAGATGTCTAGTCTCCTTTATGGTTCTAATCTGATAGTGGTAGTGAGGTGGTAGATGTCTAGTCTCCTTTATGGCTCTAATCTGATAGTGGTAGTGGGGTGGTAGATGTCTAGTCTCCTTAATGGCTCTAATCTGATAGTGGTAGTGGGGTGGTAGATGTCTAGTCTCCTTTATGGTTCTAATCTGATAGTGGTAGTGGGGTGGTAGATGTCTAGTCTCCTTAATGGCTCTAATTTGATAGTGGTAGTGGGGTGGTAGATGTCTAGTCTCCTTTATGGTTCTAATCTGATAGTGGTAGTGAGGTGGTAGATGTCTAGTCTCCTTTATGGCTCTAATCTGATAGTAGTAGTGGGGTGGTAGATGTCTATTCTCCCTTATGGCTCTAATCTGATAGTAGTAGTGGGGTGGTAGATGTCTAGTCTCCTTTGTGGCTCTAATCTGATAGTGGTATATGTCTAGTCTCTTTTTTGGCTCTAATCTGATAGTGGTAGTGGGGTGGTAGATGTCTAGTCTCCTTTATGGCTCTAATCTGATAGTGGTAGTGGGGTGGTAGATGTCTAGTCTCCTTTATGGCTCTAATCTGATAGTGGTAGTGGGGTGGTAGATGTCTAGTCTCCTTTATGGCTCTAATCTGATAGTGGTAGTGGGGTGGTAGATGTCTAGTCTCCTTATGGCTCTAATCTGATAGTGGTAGTGAGGTGGTAGATGTCTAGTCTCCTTTATGGCTCTAATCTGATAGTGGTAGTGGGGTGGTAGATGTCTCGTCTCCTTTATGGCTCTAATCTGATAGTGGTAGTGGGGTGGTAGATGTCTAGTCTCCTTTATGGTTCTAATCTGATATTGGTAGTGAGGTGGTAGATGTCTAGTCTCCTTTATGGCTCTAATCTGATAGTAGTAGTGGGGTGGTAGATGTCTAGTCTCCCTTATGGCTCTAATCTGATAGTAGTAGTGGGGTGGTAGATGTCTAGTCTCCTTTATGGCTCTAATCTGATAGTGGTAGTGGGGTGATAGATGTCTAGTCTCCTTTATGGCTCTAATCTGATAGTGGTAGATGTCTAGTCTCCTTTATGGCTCTAATCTGATAGTGGTAGTGGGATGACAGATGTCTAGTCTCCTTTATGCCTCTAATCTGATAGTGGTAGTGGGGTGGTAGATGTCTAGTCTCCTTATGGCTCTAATCTGATAGTGGTAGTGAGGTGGTAGATGTCTAGTCTCCTTTATGGTTCTAATCTGATAGTGGTAGTGGGGTGGTAGATGTCTAGTCTCCTTTATGGCTCTAATCTGATAGTGGTAGTGGGGTGGTAGATGTCTAGTCTCCTTTATGGGTCTAATCTGATAGTGGTAGTGGGGTGATAGATGTCTAGTCTCCTTTATGGCTCTAATCTGATAGTGGTAGATGTCTAGTCTCCTTTATGGCTCTAATCTGATAGTGGTAGTGGGATGACAGATGTCTAGTCTCCTTTATGCCTCTAATCTGATAGTGGTAGTGGGGTGGTAGATGTCTAGTCTCCTTATGGCTCTAATCTGATAGTGGTAGTGAGGTGGTAGATGTCTAGTCTCCTTTATGGTTCTAATCTGATAGTGGTAGTGAGGTGGTAGATGTCTAGTCTCCTTTATGGCTCTAATCTGATAGTGGTAGTGGGGTGGTAGATGTCTAGTCTCCTTAATGGCTCTAATCTGATAGTGGTAGTGGGGTGGTAGATGTCTAGTCTCCTTTATGGTTCTAATCTGATAGTGGTAGTGAGGTGGTAGATGTCTAGTCTCCTTTATGGCTCTAATCTGATAGTGGTAGTGGGGTGGTAGATGTCTAGTCTCCTTAATGGCTCTAATCTGATAGTGGTAGTGGGGTGGTAGATGTCTAGTCTCCTTTATGGCTCTAATCTGATAGTGGTAGTGGGGTGGTAGATGTCTAGTCTCCTTTATGGCTCTAATCTGATAGTGGTAGTGGGGTGGTAGATGTCTAGTCTCCTTTATGGTTCTAATCTGATAGTAGTAGTGGGGTGGTAGATGTCTAGTCTCCCTTATGGCTCTAATCTGATAGTGGTATATGTCTAGTCTCTTTTTTGGCTCTAATCTGATAGTGGTAGTGGGGTGGTAGATGTCTAGTCTCCTTTATGGCTCTAATCTGATAGTGGTAGTGGGGTGGTAGATGTCTAGTCTCCTTTATGGCTCTAATCTGATAGTGGTAGTGGGGTGGTAGATGTCTAGTCTCCTTTATGGCTCTAATCTGATAGTGGTAGTGGGGTGGTAGATGTCTAGTCTCCTTATGGCTCTAATCTGATAGTGGTAGTGAGGTGGTAGATGTCTAGTCTCCTTTATGGCTCTAATCTGATAGTGGTAGTGGGGTGGTAGATGTCTAGTCTCCTTTATGGCTCTAATCTGATAGTGGTAGTGGGGTGGTAGATGTCTAGTCTCCTTTATGGTTCTAATCTGATATTGGTAGTGAGGTGGTAGATGTCTAGTCTCCTTTATGGCTCTAATCTGATAGTAGTAGTGGGGTGGTAGATGTCTAGTCTCCCTTATGGCTCTAATCTGATAGTAGTAGTGGGGTGGTAGATGTCTAGTCTCCTTTATGGCTCTAATCTGATAGTGGTAGTGGGGTGATAGATGTCTAGTCTCCTTTATGGCTCTAATCTGATAGTGGTAGATGTCTAGTCTCCTTTATGGCTCTAATCTGATAGTGGTAGTGGGATGACAGATGTCTAGTCTCCTTTATGCCTCTAATCTGATAGTGGTAGTGGGGTGGTAGATGTCTAGTCTCCTTATGGCTCTAATCTGATAGTGGTAGTGAGGTGGTAGATGTCTAGTCTCCTTTATGGTTCTAATCTGATAGTGGTAGTGGGGTGGTAGATGTCTAGTCTCCTTTATGGCTCTAATCTGATAGTGGTAGTGGGGTGGTAGATGTCTAGTCTCCTTTATGGGTCTAATCTGATAGTGGTAGTGGGGTGATAGATGTCTAGTCTCCTTTATGGCTCTAATCTGATAGTGGTAGATGTCTAGTCTCCTTTATGGCTCTAATCTGATAGTGGTAGTGGGATGACAGATGTCTAGTCTCCTTTATGCCTCTAATCTGATAGTGGTAGTGGGGTGGTAGATGTCTAGTCTCCTTATGGCTCTAATCTGATAGTGGTAGTGAGGTGGTAGATGTCTAGTCTCCTTTATGGTTCTAATCTGATAGTGGTAGTGAGGTGGTAGATGTCTAGTCTCCTTTATGGCTCTAATCTGATAGTGGTAGTGGGGTGGTAGATGTCTAGTCTCCTTAATGGCTCTAATCTGATAGTGGTAGTGGGGTGGTAGATGTCTAGTCTCCTTTATGGTTCTAATCTGATAGTGGTAGTGAGGTGGTAGATGTCTAGTCTCCTTTATGGCTCTAATCTGATAGTGGTAGTGGGGTGGTAGATGTCTAGTCTCCTTAATGGCTCTAATCTGATAGTGGTAGTGGGGTGGTAGATGTCTAGTCTCCTTTATGGTTCTAATCTGATAGTGGTAGTGGGGTGGTAGATGTCTAGTCTCCTTAATGGCTCTAATTTGATAGTGGTAGTGGGGTGGTAGATGTCTAGTCTCCTTTATGGTTCTAATCTGATAGTGGTAGTGAGGTGGTAGATGTCTAGTCTCCTTTATGGCTCTAATCTGATAGTAGTAGTGGGGTGGTAGATGTCTATTCTCCCTTATGGCTCTAATCTGATAGTAGTAGTGGGGTGGTAGATGTCTAGTCTCCTTTGTGGCTCTAATCTGATAGTGGTATATGTCTAGTCTCTTTTTTGGCTCTAATCTGATAGTGGTAGTGGGGTGGTAGATGTCTAGTCTCCTTTATGGCTCTAATCTGATAGTGGTAGTGGGGTGGTAGATGTCTAGTCTCCTTTATGGCTCTAATCTGATAGTGGTAGTGGGGTGGTAGATGTCTAGTCTCCTTTATGGCTCTAATCTGATAGTGGTAGTGGGGTGGTAGATGTCTAGTCTCCTTATGGCTCTAATCTGATAGTGGTAGTGAGGTGGTAGATGTCTAGTCTCCTTTATGGCTCTAATCTGATAGTGGTAGTGGGGTGGTAGATGTCTCGTCTCCTTTATGGCTCTAATCTGATAGTGGTAGTGGGGTGGTAGATGTCTAGTCTCCTTTATGGTTCTAATCTGATATTGGTAGTGAGGTGGTAGATGTCTAGTCTCCTTTATGGCTCTAATCTGATAGTAGTAGTGGGGTGGTAGATGTCTAGTCTCCCTTATGGCTCTAATCTGATAGTAGTAGTGGGGTGGTAGATGTCTAGTCTCCTTTATGGCTCTAATCTGATAGTGGTAGTGGGGTGATAGATGTCTAGTCTCCTTTATGGCTCTAATCTGATAGTGGTAGATGTCTAGTCTCCTTTATGGCTCTAATCTGATAGTGGTAGTGGGATGACAGATGTCTAGTCTCCTTTATGCCTCTAATCTGATAGTGGTAGTGGGGTGGTAGATGTCTAGTCTCCTTATGGCTCTAATCTGATAGTGGTAGTGAGGTGGTAGATGTCTAGTCTCCTTTATGGTTCTAATCTGATAGTGGTAGTGGGGTGGTAGATGTCTAGTCTCCTTTATGGCTCTAATCTGATAGTGGTAGTGGGGTGGTAGATGTCTAGTCTCCTTAATGGCTCTAATCTGATAGTGGTAGTGGGGTGGTAGATGTCTAGTCTCCTTTATGGTTCTAATCTGATAGTGGTAGTGGGGTGGTAGATGTCTAGTCTCCTTAATGGCTCTAATTTGATAGTGGTAGTGGGGTGGTAGATGTCTAGTCTCCTTTATGGTTCTAATCTGATAGTGGTAGTGGGGTGGTAGATGTCTAGTCTCCTTTATGGCTCTAATCTGATAGTGGTAGTGAGGTGGTAGATGTCTAGTCTCCTTTATGGCTCTAATCTGATAGTAGTAGTGGGGTGGTAGATGTCTATTCTCCCTTATGGCTCTAATCTGATAGTGGTAGTGGGGTGGTAGATGTCTAGTCTCCTTTATGGCTCTAATCTGATAGTGGTATATGTCTAGTCTCTTTTTTGGCTCTAATCTGATAGTGGTAGTGGGGTGGTAGATGTCTAGTCTCCTTTATGGCTCTAATCTGATAGTGGTAGGGAGGTGGTAGATGTCTAGTCTCCTTTATGGCTCTAATCTGATAGTGGTAGTGAGGTGGTAGATGTCTAGTCTCCTTTATGGCTCTAATCTGATAGTGGTAGTGGGGTGGTAGATGTCTCGTCTCCTTTATGGCTCTAATCTGATAGTGGTAGTGGGGTGGTAGATGTCTAGTCTCCTTTATGGTTCTAATCTGATAGTGGTAGTGAGGTGGTAGATGTCTAGTCTCCTTTATGGCTCTAATCTGATAGTAGTAGTGGGGTGGTAGATGTCTAGTCTCCCTTATGTCTCTAATCTGATAGTAGTAGTGGGGTGGTAGATGTCTAGTCTCCTTTATGGCTCTAATCTGATAGTGGTAGTGGGGTGATAGATGTCTAGTCTCCTTTATGGCTCTAATCTGATAGTGGTAGATGTCTAGTCTCCTTTATGGCTCTAATCTGATAGTGGTAGTGGGATGACAGATGTCTAGTCTCCTTTATGCCTCTAATCTGATAGTGGTAGTGGGGTGGTAGATGTCTAGTCTCCTTATGGCTCTAATCTGATAGTGGTAGTGAGGTGGTAGATGTCTAGTCTCCTTTATGGCTCTAATCTGATAGTGGTAGTGGGGTGGTAGATGTCTAGTCTCCTTTATGGCTCTAATCTGATAGTGGTAGTGGGGTGGTCGATGTCTAGTCTCCTTTATGGCTCTAATCTGATAGTGGTAGTGGGGTGGTAGATGTCTAGTCTCCTTTATGGCTCTAATCTGATAGTGGTAGTGGGGTGGTAGATGTCTAGTCTCCTTTATGCCTCTAATCTGATAGTGGTAGTGGGGTGGTAGATGTCTAGTCTCCTTATGGCTCTAATCTGATAGTGGTAGTGAGGTGGTAGATGTCTAGTCTCCTTTATGGTTCTAATCTGATAGTGGTAGTGGGGTGGTAGATGTCTAGTCTCCTTTATGGCTCTAATCTGATAGTGGTAGTGGGGTGGTAGATGTCTAGTCTCCTTAATGGCTCTAATCTGATAGTGGTAGTGGGGTGGTAGATGTCTAGTCTCCTTTATGGTTCTAATCTGATAGTGGTAGTGGGGTGGTAGATGTCTAGTCTCCTTAATGGCTCTAATTTGATAGTGGTAGTGGGGTGGTAGATGTCTAGTCTCCTTTATGGTTCTAATCTGATAGTGGTAGTGAGGTGGTAGATGTCTAGTCTCCTTTATGCTCTAATCTGATAGTGGTAGTGAGGTGGTAGATGTCTAGTCTCCTTTATGGCTCTAATCTGATAGTAGTAGTGGGGTGGTAGATGTCTATTCTCCCTTATGGCTCTAATCTGATAGTAGTAGTGAGGTGGTAGATGTCTAGTCTCCTTTATGGCTCTAATCTGATAGTGGTATATGTCTAGTCTCTTTTTTGGCTCTAATCTGATAGTGGTAGTGGGGTGGTAGATGTCTAGTCTCCTTTATGGCTCTAATCTGATAGTGGTAGTGGGGTGGTAGATGTCTAGTCTCCTTTATGGCTCTAATCTGATAGTGGTAGTGGGGTGGTAGATGTCTAGTCTCCTTTATGGCTCTAATCTGATAGTGGTAGTGGGGTGGTAGATGTCTAGTCTCCTTATGGCTCTAATCTGATAGTGGTAGTGAGGTGGTAGATGTCTAGTCTCCTTTATGGCTCTAATCTGATAGTGGTAGTGGGGTGGTAGATGTCTCTTCTCCTTTATGGCTCTAATCTGATAGTGGTAGTGGGGTGGTAGATGTCTAGTCTCCTTTATGGTTCTAATCTGATAGTGGTAGTGAGGTGGTAGATGTCTAGTCTCCTTTATGGCTCTAATCTGATAGTAGTAGTGGGGTGGTAGATGTCTAGTCTCCCTTATGGCTCTAATCTGATAGTAGTAGTGGGGTGGTAGATGTCTAGTCTCCTTTATGGCTCTAATCTGATAGTGGTAGATGTCTAGTCTCCTTTTTGGCTCTAATCTGATAGTGGTAGATGTCTAGTCTCCTTTATGGCTCTAATCTGATAGTGGTAGTGGGATGACAGATGTCTAGTCTCCTTTATGCCTCTAATCTGATAGTGGTAGTGGGGTGGTACATGTCTAGTCTCCTTATGGCTCTAATCTGATAGTGGTAGTGAGGTGGTAGATGTCTAGTCTCCTTATGGCTCTAATCTGATAGTGGTAGTGAGGTGGTAGATGTCTAGTCTCCTTTATGGTTCTAATCTGATAGTGGTAGTGAGGTGGTAGATGTCTAGTCTCCTTTATGGCTCTAATCTGATAGTGGTAGTGGGGTGGTAGATGTCTAGTCTCCTTAATGGCTCTAATCTGATAGTGGTAGTGGGGTGGTAGATGTCTAGTCTCCTTTATGGTTCTAATCTGATAGTGGTAGTGAGGTGGTAGATGTCTAGTCTCCTTTATGGCTCTAATCTGATAGTAGTAGTGGGGTGGTAGATGTCTAGTCTCCCTTATGGCTCTAATCTGATAGTAGTAGTGGGGTGGTAGATGTCTAGTCTCCTTTATGGCTCTAATCTGATAGTGGTATATGTCTAGTCTCTTTTTTGGCTCTAATCTGATAGTGGTAGTGGGGTGGTAGATGTCTAGTCTCCTTTATGGCTCTAATCTGGTAGTGGTAGTGGGGTGGTAGATGTCTAGTCTCCGTCATGGCGCTAATCTGATAGTGGTAGTGGGGTGGTAGATGTCTAGTCTCCCTTATGGCTCTAATCTGATAGTGGTAGTGGGGTGGTAGATGTCTAGTCTCCTTTATGGCTCTTATCTGATAGTGGTAGTGGGATGATAGATGTCTAGTCTCCTTCATGGTTCTAATCTGATAGTGGTAGTGAGGTGGTAGATGTCTAGTCTCCTTTATGGCTCTAATCTGATAGTGGTAGTGGGGTGGTAGATGTCTAGTCTCCTTATGGCTCTAATCTGATAGTGGTAGTGGGGTGGTAGATGTCTAGTCTCCTTTATGGCTCTAATCTGATAGAGGTAGTGGGGTGGTAGATGTCTAGTCTCCTTTATGGTTCTAATCTGATAGTGGTAATGAGGTGGTAGATGTCTAGTCTCCTTTATGGCTCTAATCTGATAGTGGTAGTGGGGTGGTAGATGTCTAGTCTCCTTTATGGCTCTAATCTGATAGTGGTAGTGGGGTGATAGATGTCTAGTCTCCTTTATGGCTCTAATCTGATAGTGGTAGATGTCTAGTCTCCTTTATGGCTCTAATCTGATAGTGGTAGTGGGATGACAGATGTCTAGTCTCCTTTATGGCTCTAATCTGATAGTGGTAGTGGAGTGGTAGATGTCTAGTTTCCTTATGGCTCTAATCTGATAGTGGTAGTGAGGTGGTAGATGTCTAGTCTCCTTTATGTTTCTAATCTGATAGTGGTAGTGAGGTAGTAGATGTCTAGTCTCCTTTATGGCTCTAATCTGATAGTGGTAGTGGGGTGATAGATGTCTAGTCTCCTTTATGGCTCTAATCTGATAGTGGTAGATGTCTAGTCTCCTTTATGCTCTAATCTGATAGTGGTAGTGAGGTGGTAGATGTCTAGTCTCCTTTATGGCTCTAATCTGATAGTAGTAGTGGGGTGGTAGATGTCTAGTCTCCCTTATGGCTCTAATCTGATAGTAGTAGTGGGGTGGTAGATGTCTAGTCTCCTTTATGGCTCTAATCTGATAGTGGTATATGTCTAGTCTCTTTTTTGGCTCTAATCTGATAGTGGTAGTGGGGTGGTAGATGTCTAGTCTCCTTTATGGCTCTAATCTGGTAGTGGTAGTGGGGTGGTAGATGTCTAGTCTCCGTCATGGCGCTAATCTGATAGTGGTAGTGGGGTGGTAGATGTCTAGTCTCCCTTATGGCTCTAATCTGATAGTAGTAGTGGGGTGGTAGATGTCTAGTCTCCTTTATGGCTCTTATCTGATAGTGGTAGTGGGATGATAGATGTCTAGTCTCCTTCATGGTTCTAATCTGATAGTGGTAGTGAGGTGGTAGATGTCTAGTCTCCTTTATGGCTCTAATCTGATAGTGGTAGTGGGGTGGTAGATGTCTAGTCTCCTTATGGCTCTAATCTGATAGTGGTAGTGGGGTGGTAGATGTCTAGTCTCCTTTATGGCTCTAATCTGATAGAGGTAGTGGGGTGGTAGATGTCTAGTCTCCTTTATGGTTCTAATCTGATAGTGGTAATGAGGTGGTAGATGTCTAGTCTCCTTTATGGCTCTAATCTGATAGTGGTAGTGGGGTGGTAGATGTCTAGTCTCCTTTATGGCTCTAATCTGATAGTGGTAGTGGGGTGATAGATGTCTAGTCTCCTTTATGGCTCTAATCTGATAGTGGTAGATGTCTAGTCTCCTTTATGGCTCTAATCTGATAGTGGTAGTGGGATGACAGATGTCTAGTCTCCTTTATGGCTCTAATCTGATAGTGGTAGTGGGGTGGTAGATGTCTAGTTTCCTTATGGCTCTAATCTGATAGTGGTAGTGAGGTGGTAGATGTCTAGTCTCCTTTATGTTTCTAATCTGATAGTGGTAGTGAGGTAGTAGATGTCTAGTCTCCTTTATGGCTCTAATCTGATAGTGGTAGTGGGGTGGTAGATGTATAGTCTCCTTTATGGCTCTAATCTGATAGTGGTAGTGGGGTGGTAGATGTCTAGTCTCCTTTATGGTTCTAATCTGATAGTGGTAGTGAGGTGGTAGATGTCTAGTCTCCTTTATGCTCTAATCTGATAGTGGTAGTGAGGAGGTAGATGTCTAGTCTCCTTTATGGCTCTAATCTGATAGTAGTAGTGGGGTGGTAGATGTCTAGTCTCCCTTATGGCTCTAATCTGATAGTAGTAGTGGGGTGGTAGATGTCTAGTCTCCTTTATGGCTCTAATCTGATAGTGGTATATGTCTAGTCTCTTTTTTGGTTCTAATCTGATAGTGGTAGTGGGGTGGTAGATGTCTAGTCTCCCCTATGGCTCTAATCTGATAGTAGTAGTGGGGTGGTAGATGTCTAGTCTCCTTTATGGCTCTAATCTGATAGTGGTAATGGGGTGGTAGATGTCTAGTCTCCTTTATGGCTCTAATCTGATAGTGGTAGTGGGGTGGTAGATGTCTAGTCTCCTTTATGGCTCTAATCTGATAGTGGTAGTGGGGTGGTAGATGTCTCGTCTCCTTTGTGGCTCTAATCTGATAGTGGTAGTGGGGTGGTAGATGTCTAGTCTCCTTTATGGTTCTAATCTGATAGTGGTAGTGAGGTGGTAGATGTCTAGTCTCCTTTATGGCTCTAATCTGATAGTAGTAGTGGGGTGGTAGATGTCTAGTCTCCCTTATGGCTCTAATCTGATAGTAGTAGTGGGGTGGTAGATGTCTAGTCTCCTTTATGGCTCTAATCTGATAGTGGTAGTGAGGTGGTAGATGTCTAGTCTCCTTTATGGCTCTAATCTGATAGTAGTAGTGGGGTGGTAGATGTCTCCCTTATGGCTCTAATCTGATAGTAGTAGTGGGGTGGTAGATGTCTAGTCTCCTTTATGGCTCTAATCTGATAGTGGTAGATGTCTAGTCTCCTTTTTGGCTCTAAACTGATAGTGGTAGATGTCTAGTGTCCTTTATGGCTCTAATCTGATAGTGGTAGTGGGATGACAGATGTCTAGTCTACTTTATGCCTCTAATCTGATAGTGGTAGTGGGGTGGTAGATGTCTAGTCTCCTTTATGGCTCTAATCTGATAGTGGTAGTGAGGTGGTAGATGTCTAGTCTCCTTATGGCTCTAATCTGATAGTGGTAGTGAGGTGGTAGATGTCTAGTCTCCTTTATGGTTCTAATCTGATAGTGGTAGTGAGGTGGTAGATGTCTAGTCTCCTTTATGGCTCTAATCTGATAGTGGTAGTGGGGTGGTAGATGTCTAGTCTCCTTAATGGCTCTAATCTGATAGTGGTAGATGTCTAGTCTCCTTTATGGTTCTAATCTGATAGTGGTAGTGAGGTGGTAGATGTCTAGTCTCCTTTATGCTCTAATCTGATAGTGGTAGTGAGGAGGTAGATGTCTAGTCTCCTTTATGGCTCTAATCTGATAGTAGTAGTGGGGTGGTAGATGTCTAGTCTCCCTTATGGCTCTAATCTGATAGTAGTAGTGGGGTGGTAGATGTCTAGTCTCCTTTATGGCTCTAATCTGATAGTGGTATATGTCTAGTCTCTTTTTTGGCTCTAATCTGATAGTGGTAGTGGGGTGGTAGATGTCTAGTCTCCCCTATGGCTCTAATCTGATAGTAGTAGTGGGGTGGTAGATGTCTAGTCTCCTTTATGGCTCTAATCTGATAGTGGTAATGGGGTGGTAGATGTCTAGTCTCCTTTATGGCTCTAATCTGATAGTGGTAGTGGGGTGGTAGATGTCTAGTCTCCTTTATGGCTCTAATCTGATAGTGGTAGTGGGGTGGTAGATGTCTCGTCTCCTTTGTGGCTCTAATCTGATAGTGGTAGTGGGGTGGTAGATGTCTAGTCTCCTTTATGGTTCTAATCTGATAGTGGTAGTGAGGTGGTAGATGTCTAGTCTCCTTTATGGCTCTAATCTGATAGTAGTAGTGGGGTGGTAGATGTCTAGTCTCCCTTATGGCTCTAATCTGATAGTAGTAGTGGGGTGGTAGATGTCTAGTCTCCTTTATGGCTCTAATCTGATAGTGGTAGTGAGGTGGTAGATGTCTAGTCTCCTTTATGGCTCTAATCTGATAGTAGTAGTGGGGTGGTAGATGTCTCCCTTATGGCTCTAATCTGATAGTAGTAGTGGGGTGGTAGATGTCTAGTCTCCTTTATGGCTCTAATCTGATAGTGGTAGTGGGATGACAGATGTCTAGTCTACTTTATGCCTCTAATCTGATAGTGGTAGTGGGGTGGTACATGTCTAGTCTCCTTATGGCTCTAATCTGATAGTGGTAGTGAGGTGGTAGATGTCTAGTCTCCTTATGGCTCTAATCTGATAGTGGTAGTGAGGTGGTAGATGTCTAGTCTCCTTTATGGTTCTAATCTGATAGTGGTAGTGAGGTGGTAGATTTCTAGTCTCCTTTATGGCTCTAATCTGATAGTGGTAGTGGGGTGGTAGATGTCTAGTCTCCTTTATGGCTCTAATCTGATAGTGGTAGATGTCTAGTCTCCTTCTTGGCTCTAAACTGATAGTGGTAGATGTCTAGTGTCCTTTATGGCTCTAATCTGATAGTGGTAGTGGGATGACAGATGTCTAGTCTACTTTATGCCTCTAATCTGATAGTGGTAGTGGGGTGGTACATGTCTAGTCTCCTTATGGCTCTAATCTGATAGTGGTAGTGAGGTGGTAGATGTCTAGTCTCCTTATGGCTCTAATCTGATAGTGGTAGTGAGGTGGTAGATGTCTAGTCTCCTTTATGGTTCTAATCTGATAGTGGTAGTGAGGTGGTAGATGTCTAGTCTCCTTTATGGCTCTAATCTGATAGTGGTAGTGGGGTGGTAGATGTCTAGTCTCCTTAATGGCTCTAATCTGATAGTGGTAGATGTCTAGTCTCCTTTATGGTTCTAATCTGATAGTGGTAGTGGGGTGGTAGATGTATAGTCTCCTTTATGGCTCTAATCTGATAGTGGTAGTGGGGTGGTAGATGTCTAGTCTCCTTTATGGTTCTAATCTGATAGTGGTAGTGAGGTGGTAGATGTCTAGTCTCCTTTATGCTCTAATCTGATAGTGGTAGTGAGGAGGTAGATGTCTAGTCTCCTTTATGGCTCTAATCTGATAGTAGTAGTGGGGTGGTAGATGTCTAGTCTCCCTTATGGCTCTAATCTGATAGTAGTAGTGGGGTGGTAGATGTCTAGTCTCCTTTATGGCTCTAATCTGATAGTGGTATATGTCTAGTCTCTTTTTTGGCTCTAATCTGATAGTGGTAGTGGGGTGGTAGATGTCTAGTCTCCCCTATGGCTCTAATCTGATAGTAGTAGTGGGGTGGTAGATGTCTAGTCTCCTTTATGGCTCTAATCTGATAGTGGTAATGGGGTGGTAGATGTCTAGTCTCCTTTATGGCTCTAATCTGATAGTGGTAGTGGGGTGGTAGATGTCTAGTCTCCTTTATGGCTCTAATCTGATAGTGGTAGTGGGGTGGTAGATGTCTCGTCTCCTTTGTGGCTCTAATCTGATAGTGGTAGTGGGGTGGTAGATGTCTAGTCTCCTTTATGGTTCTAATCTGATAGTGGTAGTGAGGTGGTAGATGTCTAGTCTCCTTTATGGCTCTAATCTGATAGTAGTAGTGGGGTGGTAGATGTCTAGTCTCCCTTATGGCTCTAATCTGATAGTAGTAGTGGGGTGGTAGATGTCTAGTCTCCTTTATGGCTCTAATCTGATAGTGGTAGTGAGGTGGTAGATGTCTAGTCTCCTTTATGGCTCTAATCTGATAGTAGTAGTGGGGTGGTAGATGTCTCCCTTATGGCTCTAATCTGATAGTAGTAGTGGGGTGGTAGATGTCTAGTCTCCTTTATGGCTCTAATCTGATAGTGGTAGATGTCTAGTCTCCTTTTTGGCTCTAAACTGATAGTGGTAGATGTCTAGTGTCCTTTATGGCTCTAATCTGATAGTGGTAGTGGGATGACAGATGTCTAGTCTACTTTATGCCTCTAATCTGATAGTGGTAGTGGGGTGGTACATGTCTAGTCTCCTTATGGCTCTAATCTGATAGTGGTAGTGGGGTGGTAGATGTCTAGTCTCCTTATGGCTCTAATCTGATAGTGGTAGTGAGGTGGTAGATGTCTAGTCTCCTTTATGGTTCTAATCTGATAGTGGTAGTGAGGTGGTAGATGTCTAGTCTCCTTTATGGCTCTAATCTGATAGTGGTAGTGGGGTGGTAGATGTCTAGTCTCCTTAATGGCTCTAATCTGATAGTGGTAGATGTCTAGTCTCCTTTATGGTTCTAATCTGATAGTGGTAGTGAGGTGGTAGATGTCTAGTCTCCTTTATGCTCTAATCTGATAGTGGTAGTGAGGTGGTAGATGTCTAGTCTCCCTTATGGCTCTAATCTGATAGTAGTAGTGAGGTGGTAGATGTCTAGTCTCCTTTATGGCTCTAATCTGATAGTAGTAGTGGGGTGGTAGATGTCTCCTTTATGGCTCTAATCTGATAGTAGTAGTGGGGTGGTAGATGTCTAGTCTCCTTTATGGCTCTAATCTGATAGTGATAGATGTCTAGTCTCCTTTTTGGCTCTAAACTGATAGTGGTAGATGTCTAGTGTCCTTTATGGCTCTAATCTGATAGTGGTAGTGGGATGACAGATGTCTAGTCTACTTTATGCCTCTAATCTGATAGTGGTAGTGGGGTGGTACATGTCTAGTCTCCTTATGGCTCTAATCTGATAGTGGTAGTGAGGTGGTAGATGTCTAGTCTCCTTATGGCTCTAATCTGATAGTGGTAGTGAGGTGGTAGATGTCTAGTCTCCTTTATGGTTCTAATCTGATAGTGGTAGTGAGGTGGTAGATGTCTAGTCTCCTTTATGGCTCTAATCTGATAGTGGTAGTGGGGTGGTAGATGTCTAGTCTCCTTAATGGCTCTAATCTGATAGTGGTAGATGTCTAGTCTCCTTTATGGTTCTAATCTGATAGTGGTAGTGAGGTGGTAGATGTCTAGTCTCCTTTATGCTCTAATCTGATAGTGGTAGTGAGGTGGTAGATGTCTAGTCTCCCTTATGGCTCTAATCTGATAGTAGTAGTGAGGTGGTAGATGTCTAGTCTCCTTTATGGCTCTAATCTGATAGTGGTAGTGAGGTGGTAGATGTCTAGTGTCCTTTATGGCTCTAATCTCTAGTATTGCTGATAGTGGTAGATGTCTAGTCTCCTTTATGGCTCTAATCTGATAGTGGTAGTGGGATGACAGATGTCTAGTCTCCTTTATGCCTCTAATCTGATAGTGGTAGTGGGGTGGTACATGTCTAGTCTCCTTATGGCTCTAATCTGATAGTGGTAGTGAGGTGGTAGATGTCTAGTCTCCTTATGGCTCTAATCTGATAGTGGTAGTGAGGTGGTAGATGTCTAGTCTCCTTTATGGTTCTAATCTGATAGTGGTAGTGAGGTGGTAGATGTCTAGTCTCCTTTATGGCTCTAATCTGATAGTGGTAGTGGGGTGGTAGATGTCTAGTCTCCTTGATGGCTCTAATCTGATAGTGGTAGTGGGGTGGTAGATGTCTAGTCTCCTTTATGGTTCTAATCTGATAGTGGTAGTGAGGTGGTAGATGTCTAGTCTCCTTTATGCTCTATTCTGATAGTGGTAGTGAGGTGGTAGATGTCTAGTCTCCCTTATGGCTCTAATCTGATAGTAGTAGTGGGGTGGTAGATGTCTAGTCTCCTTTATGGCTCTAATCTGATAGTGGTAGTGGGGTGGTAGATGTCTAGTCTCCTTTATGGCTCTAATCTGATAGTGGTAGTGGGGTGGTGGATGTCTAGTCTCCTTTATGGCTCTAATCTGATAGTGGTAGTGGGGTGGTAGATGTCTAGTCTCCTTTATGGCTCTAATCTGATAGTGGTAGTGGGGTGGTAGATGTCTAGTCTCCTTTATGGCTCTAATCTGATAGTGGTAGTGGGGTGGTAGATGTCTAGTCTCCTTTATGGCTCTAATCTGATAGTGGTAGTGGGGTGGTAGATGTCTAGTCTCCCTTATGGCTCTAATCTGATAGTAGTAGTGGGGTGGTAGATGTCTAGTCTCCTTTATGGCTCTTATCTGATAGTGGTAGTGGGATGATAGATGTCTAGTCTCCTTCATGGTTCTAATCTGATAGTGGTAGTGAGGTGGTAGATGTCTAGTCTCCTTTATGGCTCTAATCTGATAGTGGTAGTGGGGTGGTAGATGTCTAGTCTCCTTTATGGCTCTAATCTGATAGTGGTAGTGGGGTGGTAGATGTCTAGTCTCCTTTATGGCCCTAATCTGATAGTGGTAGTGGGGTGGTAGATGTCTAGTCTCCTTTATGGTTCTAATCTGATAGTGGTAGATGTCTAGTCTCCTTTATGGCTCTAATCTGATAGTGGTAGTGGGGTGGTACATGTCTAGTCTCCTTATGGCTCTAATCTGATAGTGGTAGTGAGGTGGTAGATGTCTAGTCTCCTTATGGCTCTAATCTGATAGTGGTAGTGAGGTGGTAGATGTCTAGTCTCCTTTATGGTTCTAATCTGATAGTGGTAGTGAGGTGGTAGATGTCTAGTCTCCTTTATGGCTCTAATCTGATAGTGGTAGTGGGGTGGTAGATGTCTAGTCTCCTTAATGGCTCTAATCTGATAGTGGTAGATGTCTAGTCTCCTTTATGGTTCTAATCTGATAGTGGTAGTGAGGTGGTAGATGTCTAGTCTCCTTTATGCTCTAATCTGATAGTGGTAGTGAGGTGGTAGATGTCTAGTCTACCTTATGGCTCTAATCTGATAGTAGTAGTGAGGTGGTAGATGTCTAGTCTCCTTTATGGCTCTAATCTGATAGTGGTAGTGAGGTGGTAGATGTCTAGTGTCCTTTATGGCTCTAATCTCTAGTATTGCTGATAGTGGTAGATGTCTAGTCTCCTTTATGGCTCTAATCTGATAGTGGTAGTGGGATGACAGATGTCTAGTCTCCTTTATGCCTCTAATCTGATAGTGGTAGTGGGGTGGTACATGTCTAGTCTCCTTATGGCTCTAATCTGATAGTGGTAGTGAGGTGGTAGATGTCTAGTCTCCTTATGGCTCTAATCTGATAGTGGTAGTGAGGTGGTAGATGTCTAGTCTCCTTTATGGTTCTAATCTGATAGTGGTAGTGAGGTGGTAGATGTCTAGTCTCCTTTATGGCTCTAATCTGATAGTGGTAGTGGGGTGGTAGATGTCTAGTCTCCTTTATGGCTCTAATCTGATAGTGGTAGTGGGGTGGTAGATGTCTAGTCTCCTTTATGGTTCTAATCTGATAGTGGTAGTGAGGTGGTAGATGTCTAGTCTCCTTTATGGCTCTAATCTGATAGTAGTAGTGGGGTGGTAGATGTCTAGTCTCCCTTATGGCTCTAATCTGATAGTAGTAGTGGGGTGGTAGATGTCTAGTCTCCTTTATGGCTCTAATCTGATAGTGGTATATGTCTAGTCTCTTTTTTGGCTCTAATCTGATAGTGGTAGTGGGGTGGTGGATGTCTAGTCTCCTTTATGGCTCTAATCTGATAGTGGTAGTGGGGTGGTAGATGTCTAGTCTCCTTTATGGCTCTAATCTGATAGTGGTAGTGGGGTGGTAGATGTCTAGTCTCCTTTATGGCGCTAATCTGATAGTGGTAGTGGGGTGGTAGATGTCTAGTCTCCTTTATGGCTCTAATCTGATAGTGGTAGTGGGGTGGTAGATGTCTAGTCTCCTTTATGGCTCTAATCTGATAGTAGTAGTGGGGTGGTAGATGTCTAGTCTCCTTTATGGCTCTTATCTGATAGTGGTAGTGGGATGATAGATGTCTAGTCTCCTTTATGGCTCTAATCTGATAGTGGTAGTGGGGTGGTAGATGTCTAGTCTCCTTTATGGCTCTAATCTGATAGTGGTAGTGGGGTGGTAGATGTCTAGTCTCCTTTATGGCTCTAATCTGATAGTGGTAGTGGGGTGGTAGATGTCTAGTCTCCTTTATGGCCCTAATCTGATAGTGGTAGTGGGGTGGTAGATGTCTAGTCTCCTTTATGGTTCTAATCTGATAGTGGTAGATGTCTAGTCTCCTTTATGGCTCTAATCTGATAGTGGTAGTGGGGTGGTACATGTCTAGTCTCCTTATGGCTCTAATCTGATAGTGGTAGTGAGGTGGTAGATGTCTAGTCTCCTTATGGCTCTAATCTGATAGTGGTAGTGAGGTGGTAGATGTCTAGTCTCCTTTATGGTTCTAATCTGATAGTGGTAGTGAGGTGGTAGATGTCTAGTCTCCTTTATGGCTCTAATCTGATAGTGGTAGTGGGGTGGTAGATGTCTAGTCTCCTTAATGGCTCTAATCTGATAGTGGTAGTGGGGTGGTAGATGTCTAGTCTCCTTTATGGTTCTAATCTGATAGTGGTAGTGAGGTGGTAGATGTCTAGTCTCCTTTATGCTCTAATCTGATAGTGGTAGTGAGGTGGTAGATTTCTAGTCTCCCTTATGGCTCTAATCTGATAGTAGTAGTGGGGTGGTAGATGTCTAGTCTCCTTTATGGCTCTAATCTGATAGTGGTAGTGAGGTGGTAGATGTCTAGTCTCCTTTATGGCTCTAATCTGATAGTAGTAGTGGGGTGGTAGATGTCTCCCTTATGGCTCTAATCTGATAGTAGTAGTGGGGTGGTAGATGTCTAGTCTCCTTTATGGCTCTAATCTGATAGTGGTAGATGTGTAGTCTCCTTTTTGGCTCTAATCTGATAGTGGTAGATGTCTAGTCTCCTTTATGGCTCTAATCTGATAGTGGTTGTGGGATGACAGATGTCTAGTCTCCTTTAAGCCTCTAATCTGATAGTGGTAGTGGGGTGGTACATGTCTAGTCTCCTTATGGCTCTAATCTGATAGTGGTAGTGAGGTGGTAGATGTCTAGTCTCCTTATGGCTCTAATCTGATAGTGGTAGTGAGGTGGTAGATGTCTAGTCTCCTTTATGGTTCTAATCTGATAGTGGTAGTGAGGTGGTAGATGTCTAGTCTCCTTTATGGCTCTAATCTGATAGTGGTAGTGGGGTGGTAGATGTCTAGTCTCCTTAATGGCTCTAATCTGATAGTGGTAGTGGGGTGGTAGATGTCTAGTCTCCTTTATGGTTCTAATCTGATAGTGGTAGTGAGGTGGTAGATGTCTAGTCTCCTTTATGCTCTAATCTGATAGTGGTAATGAGGTGGTAGATGTCTAGTCTCCTTTATGGCTCTAATCTGATAGTGGTAGTGGGGTGGTAGATGTCTAGTCTCCTTTATGGCTCTAATCTGATAGTGGTAGTGGGGTGATAGATGTCTAGTCTCCTTTATGGCTCTAATCTGATAGTGGTAGATGTCTAGTCTCCTTTATGGCTCTAATCTGATAGTGGTAGTGGGATGACAGATGTCTAGTCTCCTTTATGGCTCTAATCTGATAGTGGTAGTGGGGTGGTAGATGTCTAGTCTCCTTATGGCTCTAATCTGATAGTGGTAGTGAGGTGGTAGATGTCTAGTCTCCTTTATGTTTCTAATCTGATAGTGGTAGTGAGGTAGTAGATGTCTAGTCTCCTTTATGGCTCTAATCTGATAGTGGTAGTGGGGTGGTAGATGTATAGTCTCCTTTATGGCTCTAATCTGATAGTGGTAGTGGGGTGGTAGATGTCTAGTCTCCTTTATGGTTCTAATCTGATAGTGGTAGTGAGGTGGTAGATGTCTAGTCTCCTTTATGCTCTAATCTGATAGTGGTAGTGAGGAGGTAGATGTCTAGTCTCCTTTATGGCTCTAATCTGATAGTAGTAGTGGGGTGGTAGATGTCTAGTCTCCCTTATGGCTCTAATCTGATAGTAGTAGTGGGGTGGTAGATGTCTAGTCTCCTTTATGGCTCTAATCTGATAGTGGTATATGTCTAGTCTCTTTTTTGGCTCTAATCTGATAGTGGTAGTGGGGTGGTAGATGTCTAGTCTCCCCTATGGCTCTAATCTGATAGTAGTAGTGGGGTGGTAGATGTCTAGTCTCCTTTATGGCTCTAATCTGATAGTGGTAATGGGGTGGTAGATGTCTAGTCTCCTTTATGGCTCTAATCTGATAGTGGTAGTGGGGTGGTAGATGTCTAGTCTCCTTTATGGCTCTAATCTGATAGTGGTAGTGGGGTGGTAGATGTCTAGTCTCCTTTATGGCTCTAATCTGATAGTGGTAGTGGGGTGGTAGATGTCTAGTCTCCTTTATGGTTCTAATCTGATAGTGGTAGTGAGGTGGTAGATGTCTAGTCTCCTTTATGGCTCTAATCTGATAGTGGTAGTGAGGTGGTAGATGTCTAGTCTCCTTTATGGTTCTAATCTGATAGTGGTAGTGAGGTGGTAGATGTCTAGTCTCCTTTATGGCTCTAATCTGATAGTGGTAGTGAGGTGGTAGATGTCTAGTCTCCTTTATGGCTCTAATCTGATAGTAGTAGTGGGGTGGTAGATGTCTCCCTTATGGCTCTAATCTGATAGTAGTAGTGGGGTGGTAGATGTCTAGTCTCCTTTATGGCTCTAATCTGATAGTGGTAGATGTCTAGTCTCCTTTTTGGCTCTAATCTGATAGTGGTAGATGTCTAGTGTCCTTTATGGCTCTAATCTGATAGTGGTAGTGGGATGACAGATGTCTAGTCTACTTTATGCCTCTAATCTGATAGTGGTAGTGGGGTGGTACATGTCTAGTCTCCTTATGGCTCTAATCTGATAGTGGTAGTGAGGTGGTAGATGTCTAGTCTCCTTATGGCTCTAATCTGATAGTGGTAGTGAGGTGGTAGATGTCTAGTCTCCTTTATGGTTCTAATCTGATAGTGGTAGTGAGGTGGTAGATGTCTAGTCTCCTTTATGGCTCTAATCTGATAGTGGTAGTGGGATGACAGATGTCTAGTCTACTTTATGCCTCTAATCTGATAGTGGTAGTGGGGTGGTACATGTCTAGTCTCCTTATGGCTCTAATCTGATAGTGGTAGTGGGGTGGTAGATGTCTAGTCTCCTTAATGGCTCTAATCTGATAGTGGTAGATGTCTAGTCTCCTTTATGGTTCTAATCTGATAGTGGTAGTGAGGTGGTAGATGTCTAGTCTCCTTTATGCTCTAATCTGATAGTGGTAGTGAGGTGGTAGATGTCTAGTCTCCCTTATGGCTCTAATCTGATAGTAGTAGTGAGGTGGTAGATGTCTAGTCTCCTTTATGGCTCTAATCTGATAGTGGTAGTGAGGTGGTAGATGTCTAGTCTCCTTTATGGCTCTAATCTGATAGTAGTAGTGGGGTGGTAGATGTCTCCTTTATGGCTCTAATCTGATAGTAGTAGTGGGGTGGTAGATGTCTAGTCTCCTTTATGGCTCTAATCTGATAGTGGTAGATGTCTAGTCTCCTTTTTGGCTCTAATCTGATAGTGGTAGATGTCTAGTCTCCTTTATGGCTCTAATCTAAAAGTGGTAGTGGGATGACAGATGTCTAGTCTCCTTTATGCCTCTAATCTGATAGTGGTAGTGGGGTGGTACATGTCTAGTCTCCTTATGGCTCTAATCTGATAGTGGTAGTGAGGTGGTAGATGTCTAGTCTCCTTATGGCTCTAATCTGATAGTGGTAGTGAGGTGGTAGATGTCTAGTCTCCTTTATGGCTCTAATCTGATAGTGGTAGTGGGGTGGTAGATGTCTAGTCTCCTTTATGGCTCTAATCTGATAGTGGTAGTGGGGTGGTAGATGTCTCGTCTCCTTTATGGCTCTAATCTGATAGTGGTAGTGGGGTGGTAGATGTCTAGTCTCCTTTATGGCTCTAATCTGATAGTGGTAGTGGGGTGGTAGATGTCTAGTCTCCTTTATGGTTCTAATCTGATAGTGGTAGTGAGGTGGTAGATGTCTAGTCTCCTTTATGGCTCTAATCTGATAGTGGTAGTGAGGTGGTAGATGTCTAGTCTCCTTTATGGCTCTAATCTGATAGTAGTAGTGGGGTGGTAGATGTCTCCCTTATGGCTCTAATCTGATAGTAGTAGTGGGGTGGTAGATGTCTAGTCTCCTTTATGGCTCTAATCTGATAGTGGTAGATGTCTAGTGTCCTTTATGGCTCTAATCTGATAGTGGTAGTGGGATGACAGATGTCTAGTCTACTTTATGCCTCTAATCTGATAGTGGTAGTGGGGTGGTACATGTCTAGTCTCCTTATGGCTCTAATCTGATAGTGGTAGTGAGGTGGTAGATGTCTAGTCTCCTTATGGCTCTAATCTGATAGTGGTAGTGAGGTGGTAGATGTCTAGTCTCCTTTATGGTTCTAATCTGATAGTGGTAGTGAGGTGGTAGATGTGTAGTCTCCTTTATGGCTCTAATCTGATAGTGGTAGTGGGGTGGTAGATGTCTAGTCTCCTTAATGGCTCTAATCTGATAGTGGTAGATGTCTAGTCTCCTTTATGGTTCTAATCTGATAGTGGTAGTGAGGTGGTAGATGTCTAGTCTCCTTTATGCTCTAATCTGATAGTGGTAGTGAGGTGGTAGATGTCTAGTCTCCCTTATGGCTCTAATCTGATAGTAGTAGTGAGGTGGTAGATGTCTAGTCTCCTTTATGGCTCTAATCTGATAGTGGTAGTGAGGTGGTAGATGTCTAGTCTCCTTTATGGCTCTAATCTGATAGTAGTAGTGGGGTGGTAGATGTCTCCTTTATGGCTCTAATCTGATAGTAGTAGTGGGGTGGTAGATGTCTAGTCTCCTTTATGGCTCTAATCTGATAGTGGTAGATGTCTAGTCTCCTTTTTGGCTCTAATCTGATAGTGGTAGATGTCTAGTCTCCTTTATGGCTCTAATCTAAAAGTGGTAGTGGGATGATAGATGTCTAGTCTCCTTTATGCCTCTAATCTGAAAGTGGTAGTGGGGTGGTACATGTCTAGTCTCCTTATGGCTCTAATCTGATAGTGGTAGTGAGGTGGTAGATGTCTAGTCTCCTTATGGCTCTAATCTGATAGTGGTAGTGAGGTGGTAGATGTCTAGTCTCCTTTATGGTTCTAATCTGATAGTGGTAGTGAGGTGGTAGATGTCTAGTCTCCTTTATGGCTCTAATCTGATAGTGGTAGTGGGGTGGTAGATGTCTAGTCTCCTTAATGGCTCTAATCTGATAGTGGTAGTGGGGTGGTAGATGTCTAGTCTCCTTTATGGTTCTAATCTGATAGTGGTAGTGAGGTGGTAGATGTCTAGTCTCTTTTATGCTCTAATCTGATAGTGGTAGTGAGGTGGTAGATGTCTAGTCTCCTTTATGGCTCTAATCTGATAGTAGTAGTGGGGTGGTAGATGTCTAGTCTCCCTTATGGCTCTAATCTGATAGTAGTAGTGGGGTGGTAGATGTCTAGTCTCCTTTATGGCTCTAATCTGATAGTGGTATATGTCTAGTCTCTTTTTTGGCTCTAATCTGATAGTGGTAGTGGGGTGGTGGATGTCTAGTCTCCTTTATGGCTCTAATCTGATAGTGGTAGTGGGGTCGTAGATGTCTAGTCTCCTTTATGGCTCTAATCTGATAGTGGTAGTGGGGTGGTAGATGTCTAGTCTCGTTTATGGCGCTAATCTGATAGTGGTAGTGGGGTGGTAGATGTCTAGTCTCCTTTATGGCTCTAATCTGATAGTGGTAGTGGGGTGGTAGATGTCTAGTCTCCCTTATGGCTCTAATCTGATAGTAGTAGTGGGGTGGTAGATGTCTAGTCTCCTTTATGGCTCTTATCTGATAGTGGTAGTGGGATGATAGATGTCTAGTCTCCTTCATGGTTCTAATCTGATAGTGGTAGTGAGGTGGTAGATGTCTAGTCTCCTTTATGGCTCTAATCTGATAGTGGTAGTGGGGTGGTAGATGTCTGGTCTCCTTATGGCTCTAATCTGATAGTGGTAGTGGGGTGGTAGATGTCTAGTCTCCTTTATGGCTCTAATCTGATAGTGGTAGTGGGGTGGTAGATGTCTAGTCTCCTTTATGGTTCTAATCTGATAGTGGTAGATGTCTAGTCTCCTTTATGGCTCTAATCTGATAGTGGTAGTGGGATGACAGATGTCTAGTCTCCTTTATGCCTCTAATCTGATAGTGGTAGTGGGGTGGTACATGTCTAGTCTCCTTATGGCTCTAATCTGATAGTGGTAGTGAGGTGGTAGATGTCTAGTCTCCTTATGGCTCTAATCTGACAGTGGTAGTGAGGTGGTAGATGTCTAGTCTCCTTATGGCTCTAATCTGATAGTAGTAGTGGGGTGGTAGATGTCTAGTCTCCTTTATGGCTCTAATCTGATAGTGGTATATGTCTAGTCTCTTTTTTGGCTCTAATCTGATAGTGGTAGTGGGGTGGTGGATGTCTAGTCTCCTTTATGGCTCTAATCTGATAGTGGTAGTGGGGTGGTAGATGTCTAGTCTCCTTTATGGCTCTAATCTGATAGTGGTAGTGGGGTGGTAGATGTCTAGTCTCGTTTATGGCGCTAATCTGATAGTGGTAGTGGGGTGGTAGATGTCTAGTCTCCTTTATGGCTCTAATCTGATAGTGGTAGTGGGGTGGTAGATGTCTAGTCTCCCTTATGGCTCTAATCTGATAGTAGTAGTGGGGTGGTAGATGTCTAGTCTCCTTTATGGCTCTTATCTGATAGTGGTAGTGGGATGATAGATGTCTAGTCTCCTTCATGGTTCTAATCTGATAGTGGTAGTGAGGTGGTAGATGTCTAGTCTCATGGCTCTAATCTGATAGTGGTAGTGGGGTGGTAGATGTCTGGTCTCCTTATGGCTCTAATCTGATAGTGGTAGTGGGGTGGTAGATGTCTAGTCTCCTTTATGGCTCTAATCTGATAGTGGTAGTGGGGTGGTAGATGTCTAGTCTCCTTTATGGTTCTAATCTGATAGTGGTAGATGTCTAGTCTCCTTTATGGCTCTAATCTGATAGTGGTAGTGGGATGACAGATGTCTAGTCTCCTTTATGCCTCTAATCTGATAGTGGTAGTGGGGTGGTACATGTCTAGTCTCCTTATGGCTCTAATCTGATAGTGGTAGTGAGGTGGTAGATGTCTAGTCTCCTTATGGCTCTAATCTGATAGTGGTAGTGAGGTGGTAGATGTCTAGTCTCCTTTATGGTTCTAATCTGATAGTGGTAGTGAGGTGGTAGATGTCTAGTCTCCTTTATGGCTCTAATCTGATAGTGGTAGTGGGGTGGTAGATGTCTAGTCTCCTTAATGGCTCTAATCTGATAGTGGTAGTGGGGTGGTAGATGTCTAGTCTCCTTTATGGTTCTAATCTGATAGTGGTAGTGAGGTGGTAGATGTCTAGTCTCCTTTATGCTCTAATCTGATAGTGGTAGTGAGGTGGTAGATGTCTAGTCTCCCTTATGGCTCTAATCTGATAGTAGTAGTGGGGTGGTAGATGTCTAGTCTCCTTTATGGCTCTAATCTGATAGTGGTAGTGAGGTGGTAGATGTCTAGTCTCCTTTATGGCTCTAATCTGATAGTAGTAGTGGGGTGGTAGATGTCTCCCTTATGGCTCTAATCTGATAGTAGTAGTGGGGTGGTAGATGTCTAGTCTCCTTTATGGCTCTAATCTGATAGTGGTAGATGTGTAGTCTCCTTTTTGGCTCTAATCTGATAGTGGTAGATGTCTAGTCTCCTTTATGGCTCTAATCTGATAGTGGTAGTGGGATGACAGATGTCTAGTCTCCTTTAAGCCTCTAATCTGATAGTGGTAGTGGGGTGGTACATGTCTAGTCTCCTTATGGCTCTAATCTGATAGTGGTAGTGAGGTGGTAGATGTCTAGTCTCCTTTATGGTTCTAATCTGATAGTGGTAGTGAGGTGGTAGATGTCTAGTCTCCCTTATGGCTCTAATCTGATAGTAGTAGTGGGGTGGTAGATGTCTAGTCTCCTTTATGGCTCTAATCTGATAGTGGTAGTGAGGTGGTAGATGTCTAGTCTCCTTTATGGCTCTAATCTGATAGTAGTAGTGGGGTGGTAGATGTCTCCCTTATGGCTCTAATCTGATAGTAGTAGTGGGGTGGTAGATGTCTAGTCTCCTTTATGGCTCTAATCTGATAGTGGTAGATGTGTAGTCTCCTTTTTGGCTCTAATCTGATAGTGGTAGATGTCTAGTCTCCTTTATGGCTCTAATCTGATAGTGGTAGTGGGATGACAGATGTCTAGTCTCCTTTAAGCCTCTAATCTGATAGTGGTAGTGGGGTGGTACATGTCTAGTCTCCTTATGGCTCTAATCTGATAGTGGTAGTGAGGTGGTAGATGTCTAGTCTCCTTTATGGTTCTAATCTGATAGTGGTAGTGAGGTGGTAGATGTCTAGTCTCCCTTATGGCTCTAATCTGATAGTAGTAGTGGGGTGGTAGATGTCTAGTCTCCTTTATGGCTCTAATCTGATAGTGGTAGTGAGGTGGTAGATGTCTAGTCTCCTTTATGGCTCTAATCTGATAGTAGTAGTGGGGTGGTAGATGTCTCCCTTATGGCTCTAATCTGATAGTAGTAGTGGGGTGGTAGATGTCTAGTCTCCTTTATGGCTCTAATCTGATAGTGGTAGATGTGTAGTCTCCTTTTTGGCTCTAATCTGATAGTGGTAGATGTCTAGTCTCCTTTATGGCTCTAATCTGATAGTGGTAGTGGGATGACAGATGTCTAGTCTCCTTTAAGCCTCTAATCTGATAGTGGTAGTGGGGTGGTACATGTCTAGTCTCCTTATGGCTCTAATCTGATAGTGGTAGTGAGGTGGTAGATGTCTAGTCTCCTTTATGGTTCTAATCTGATAGTGGTAGTGAGGTGGTAGATGTCTAGTCTCCTTTATGGCTCTAATCTGATAGTGGTAGTGGGGTGGTAGATTTCTAGTCTCCTTAATGGCTCTAATCTGATAGTGGTAGTGGGGTGGTAGATGTCTAGTCTCCTTTATGGTTCTAATCTGATAGTGGTAGTGAGGTGGTAGATGTCTAGTCTCCTTTATGCTCTAATCTGATAGTGGTAGTGAGGTGGTAGATGTCTAGTCTCCTTTATGGCTCTAATCTGATAGTAGTAGTGGGGTGGTAGATGTCTAGTCTCCCTTATGGCTCTAATCTGATAGTATTAGTGGGGTGGTAGATGTCTAGTCTCCTTTATGGCTCTAATCTGATAGTGGTATATGTCTAGTCTCTTTTTTGGCTCTAATCTGATAGTGGTAGTGGGGTGGTAGATGTCTAGTCTCCTTTATGGCTCTAATCTGATAGTGGTAGTGGGGTGGTAGATGTCTAGTCTCCTTTATGGCTCTAATCTGATAGTGGTAGTGGGGTGGTAGATGTCTAGTCTCGTTTATGGCGCTAATCTGATAGTGGTAGTGGGGTGGTAGATGTCTAGTCTCCTTTATGGCTCTAATCTGATAGTGGTAGTGGGGTGGTAGATGTCTAGTCTCCCTTATGGCTCTAATCTGATAGTAGTAGTGGGGTGGTAGATGTCTAGTCTCCTTTATGGCTCTTATCTGATAGTGGTAGTGGGATGATAGATGTCTAGTCTCCTTCATGGTTCTAATCTGATAGTGGTAGTGAGGTGGTAGATGTCTAGTCTCCTTTATGGCTCTAATCTGATAGTGGTAGTGGGGTGGTAGATGTCTGGTCTCCTTATGGCTCTAATCTGATAGTGGTAGTGGGGTGGTAGATGTCTAGTCTCGTTTATGGCGCTAATCTGATAGTGGTAGTGGGGTGGTAGATGTCTAGTCTCCTTTATGGCTCTAATCTGATAGTGGTAGTGGGGTGGTAGATGTCTAGTCTCCTTTATGGCTCTAATCTGATAGTAGTAGTGGGGTGGTAGATGTCTAGTCTCCTTTATGGCTCTTATCTGATAGTGGTAGTGGGATGATAGATGTCTAGTCTCCTTCATGGTTCTAATCTGATAGTGGTAGTGAGGTGGTAGATGTCTAGTCTCCTTTATGGCTCTAATCTGATAGTGGTAGTGGGGTGGTAGATGTCTGGTCTCCTTATGGCTCTAATCTGATAGTGGTAGTGGGGTGGTAGATGTCTAGTCTCCTTTATGGCTCTAATCTGATAGTGGTAGTGGGGTGGTAGATGTCTAGTCTCCTTTATGGTTCTAATCTGATAGTGGTAGATGTCTAGTCTCCTTTATGGCTCTAATCTGATAGTGGTAGTGGGATGACAGATGTCTTGTCTCCTTTATGCCTCTAATCTGATAGTGGTAGTGGGGTGGTACATGTCTAGTCTCCTTATGGCTCTAATCTGATAGTGGTAGTGAGGTGGTAGATGTCTAGTCTCCTTATGGCTCTAATCTGATAGTGGTAGTGAGGTGGTAGATGTCTAGTCTCCTTATGGCTCTAATCTGATAGTAGTAGTGGGGTGGTAGATGTCTAGTCTCCTTTATGGCTCTAATCTGATAGTGGTATATGTCTAGTCTCTTTTTTGGCTCTAATCTGATAGTGGTAGTGGGGTGGTGGATGTCTAGTCTCCTTTATGGCTCTAATCTGATAGTGGTAGTGGGGTGGTAGATGTCTAGTCTCCTTTATGGCTCTAATCTGATAGTGGTAGTGGGGTGGTAGATGTCTAGTCTCGTTTATGGCGCTAATCTGATAGTGGTAGTGGGGTGGTAGATGTCTAGTCTCCTTTATGGCTCTAATCTGATAGTGGTAGTGGGGTGGTAGATGTCTAGTCTCCCTTATGGCTCTAATCTGATAGTAGTAGTGGGGTGGTAGATGTCTAGTCTCCTTTATGGCTCTTATCTGATAGTGGTAGTGGGATGATAGATGTCTAGTCTCCTTCATGGTTCTAATCTGATAGTGGTAGTGAGGTGGTAGATGTCTAGTCTCATGGCTCTAATCTGATAGTGGTAGTGGGGTGGTAGATGTCTGGTCTCCTTATGGCTCTAATCTGATAGTGGTAGTGGGGTGGTAGATGTCTAGTCTCCTTTATGGCTCTAATCTGATAGTGGTAGTGGGGTGGTAGATGTCTAGTCTCCTTTATGGTTCTAATCTGATAGTGGTAGATGTCTAGTCTCCTTTATGGCTCTAATCTGATAGTGGTAGTGGGATGACAGATGTCTAGTCTCCTTTATGCCTCTAATCTGATAGTGGTAGTGGGGTGGTACATGTCTAGTCTCCTTATGGCTCTAATCTGATAGTGGTAGTGAGGTGGTAGATGTCTAGTCTCCTTATGGCTCTAATCTGATAGTGGTAGTGAGGTGGTAGATGTCTAGTCTCCTTTATGGTTCTAATCTGATAGTGGTAGTGAGGTGGTAGATGTCTAGTCTCCTTTATGGCTCTAATCTGATAGTGGTAGTGGGGTGGTAGATGTCTAGTCTCCTTAATGGCTCTAATCTGATAGTGGTAGTGGGGTGGTAGATGTCTAGTCTCCTTTATGGTTCTAATCTGATAGTGGTAGTGAGGTGGTAGATGTCTAGTCTCCTTTATGCTCTAATCTGATAGTGGTAGTGAGGTGGTAGATGTCTAGTCTCCCTTATGGCTCTAATCTGATAGTAGTAGTGGGGTGGTAGATGTCTAGTCTCCTTTATGGCTCTAATCTGATAGTGGTAGTGAGGTGGTAGATGTCTAGTCTCCTTTATGGCTCTAATCTGATAGTAGTAGTGGGGTGGTAGATGTCTCCCTTATGGCTCTAATCTGATAGTAGTAGTGGGGTGGTAGATGTCTAGTCTCCTTTATGGCTCTAATCTGATAGTGGTAGATGTGTAGTCTCCTTTTTGGCTCTAATCTGATAGTGGTAGATGTCTAGTCTCCTTTATGGCTCTAATCTGATAGTGGTAGTGGGATGACAGATGTCTAGTCTCCTTTAAGCCTCTAATCTGATAGTGGTAGTGGGGTGGTACATGTCTAGTCTCCTTATGGCTCTAATCTGATAGTGGTAGTGAGGTGGTAGATGTCTAGTCTCCTTATGGCTCTAATCTGATAGTGGTAGTGAGGTGGTAGATGTCTAGTCTCCTTTATGGTTCTAATCTGATAGTGGTAGTGAGGTGGTAGATGTCTAGTCTCCTTTATGGCTCTAATCTGATAGTGGTAGTGGGGTGGTAGATGTCTAGTCTCCTTAATGGCTCTAATCTGATAGTGGTAGTGGGGTGGTAGATGTCTAGTCTCCTTTATGGTTCTAATCTGATAGTGGTAGTGGGGTGGTAGATGTCTAGTCTCCTTTATGCTCTAATCTGATAGTGGTAGTGAGGTGGTAGATGTCTAGTCTCCTTTATGGCTCTAATCTGATAGTAGTAGTGGGGTGGTAGATGTCTAGTCTCCCTTATGGCTCTAATCTGATAGTATTAGTGGGGTGGTAGATGTCTAGTCTCCTTTATGGCTCTAATCTGATAGTGGTATATGTCTAGTCTCTTTTTTGGCTCTAATCTGATAGTGGTAGTGGGGTGGTAGATGTCTAGTCTCCTTTATGGCTCTAATCTGATAGTGGTAGTGGGGTGGTAGATGTCTAGTCTCCTTTATGGCTCTAATCTGATAGTGGTAGTGGGGTGGTAGATGTCTAGTCTCCTTTATGGCGCTAATCTGATAGTGGTAGTGGGGTGGTAGATGTCTAGTCTCCTTTATGGCTCTAATCTGATAGTGGTAGTGGGGTGGTAGATGTCTAGTCTCCCTTATGGTTCTAATCTGATAGTGGTAGTGGGATTATAGATGTCTAGTCTCCTTCATGGTTCTAATCTGATAGTGGTAGTGAGGTGGTAGATGTCTAGTCTCCTTTATGGCTCTAATCTGATAGTGGTAGTGGGGTGGTAGATGTCTAGTCTCCTTTATGGCTCTAATCTGATAGTGGTAGTGGGGTGGTAGATGTCTAGTCTCCTTTATGGTTCTAATCTGATAGTGGTAGTGAGGTGGTAGATGTCTAGTCTCCTTTATGGCTCTAATCTGATAGTGGTAGTGGGGTGGTAGATGTCTAGTCTCCTTTATGGCTCTAATCTGATAGTGGTAGTGGGGTGGTAGATGTCTAGTCTCCTTTATGGCTCTAATCTGATAGTGGTAGTGGGGTGGTAGATGTCTAGTCTCCCTTATGGCTCTAATCTGATAGTAGTAGTGGGGTGGTAGATGTCTAGTCTCCTTTATGGCTCTTATCTGATAGTGGTAGTGGGATGATAGATGTCTAGTCTCCTTCATGGTTCTAATCTGATAGTGGTAGTGAGGTGGTAGATGTCTAGTCTCCTTTATGGCTCTAATCTGATAGTGGTAGTGGGGTGGTAGATGTCTAGTCTCCTTATGGCTCTAATCTGATAGTGGTAGTGGGGTGGTAGATGTCTAGTCTCCTTTATGGCTCTAATCTGATAGTGGTAGTGAGGTGGTAGATGTCTAGTCTCCTTTATGGTTCTAATCTGATAGTGGTAGTGAGGTGGTAGATGTCTAGTCTCCTTTATGGCTCTAATCTGATAGTGGTAGTGGGGTGGTAGATGTCTAGTCTCCTTTATGGCTCTAATCTGATAGTGGTAGTGGGATGACAGATGTCTAGTCTCCTTTATGGCTCTAATCTGATAGTGGTAGTGGGGTGGTAGATGTCTAGTCTCCTTATGGCTCTAATCTGATAGTGGTAGTGAGGTGGTAGATGTCTAGTCTCCTTTATGTTTCTAATCTGATAGTGGTAGTGAGGTAGTAGATGTCTAGTCTCCCTTATGGCTCTAATCTGATAGTGGTAGTGGGGTGGTAGATGTATAGTCTCCTTTATGGCTCTAATCTGATAGTGGTAGTGGGGTGGTAGATGTCTAGTCTCCTTTATGGTTCTAATCTGATAGTGGTAGTGAGGTGGTAGATGTCTAGTCTCCTTTATGCTCTAATCTGATAGTGGTAGTGAGGTGGTAGATGTCTAGTCTCCTTTATGGCTCTAATCTGATAGTAGTAGTGGGGTGGTAGATGTCTAGTCTCCCCTATGGCTCTAATCTGATAGTAGTAGTGGGGTGGTAGATGTCTAGTCTCCTTTATGGCTCTAATCTGATAGTGGTATATGTCTAGTCTCTTTTTTGGCTCTAATCTGATAGTGGTAGTGGGGTGGTAGATGTCTAGTCTCCTTTATGGCTCTAATCTGATAGTGGTAGTGGGGTGGTAGATGTCTAGTCTCCTTTATGGCTCTAATCTGATAGTGGTAGTGGGGTGGTAGATGTCTAGTCTCCTTTATGGCTCTAATCTGATAGTGGTAGTGGGGTGGTAGATGTCTAGTCTCCTTTATGGCTCTAATCTGATAGTGGTAGTGGGGTGGTAGATGTCTAGTCTCCTTTATGGCTCTAATCTGATAGTGGTAGTGGGGTGATAGATGTCTAGTCTCCTTTATGGCTCTAATCTGATAGTGATAGATGTCTAGTCTCCTTTATGGCTCTAATCTGATAGTGGTAGTGGGATGATAGATGTCTAGTCTCCTTTATGGTTCTAATCTGATAGTGGTAGTGAGGTGGTAGATGTCTAGTCTCCTTTATGGCTCTAATCTGATAGTAGTAGTGGGGTGGTAGATGTCTAGTCTCCCTTATGGCTCTAATCTGATAGTAGTAGTGGGGTGGTATATGTCTAGTCTCCTTTATGGCTCTAATCTCATAGTGGTAGTGGGGTGGTAGATGTCTAGTCTCCTTTAAGGCTCTAATCTGATAGTGGTAGTGGGGTGGTAGATGTCTAGTCTCCTTTATGGCTCTAATCTGATAGTGGTAGTGGGGTGGTAGATGTCTAGTCTCCTTTATGGCTCTAATCTGATAGTGGTAGTGGGGTGGTAGATGTCTAGTCTCCTTTATGACTCTAATCTGATAGTGGTAGTGGGGTGGTAGATGTCTAGTCTCCTTTATGACTCTAATCTGATAGTGGTAGATGTCTAGTCTCCTTTATGGCTCTACTCTGATAGTGGTAGTGGGGTGGTAGATGTCTATTCTCCTTTATGGCTCTAATCTGATAGTGGTAATGGGGTGGTAGATGTCTAGTCTCCTTTATGGCTCTAATCTGATAGTGGTAGTGGGGTGGTAGATGTCTAGTCTCCTTATGGCTCTAATCTGATAGTGGTAGATGTCTAGTCTCCTTTATGGCTCTAATCTGATAGTGGTAGTGAGGTGGTAGATGTCTAGTCTCCTTTATGGCTCTAATCTGATAGTGGTAGTGGGGTGGTAGATGTCTAGTCTCCTTTATGGCTCTAATCTGATAGTGGTAGTGGGATGACAGATGTCTAGTCTCCTTTATGGCTCTAATCTGATAGTGGTAGTGGGGTGGTAGATGTCTAGTCTCCTTATGGCTCTAATCTGATAGTGGTAGTGAGGTGGTAGATGTCTAGTCTCCTTTATGTTTCTAATCTGATAGTGGTAGTGAGGTAGTAGATGTCTAGTCTCCCTTATGGCTCTAATCTGATAGTGGTAGTGGGGTGGTAGATGTATAGTCTCCTTTATGGCTCTAATCTGATAGTGGTAGTGGGGTGGTAGATGTCTAGTCTCCTTTATGGTTCTAATCTGATAGTGGTAGTGAGGTGGTAGATGTCTAGTCTCCTTTATGCTCTAATCTGATAGTGGTAGTGAGGTGGTAGATGTCTAGTCTCCTTTATGGCTCTAATCTGATAGTAGTAGTGGGGTGGTAGATGTCTAGTCTCCCTTATGGCTCTAATCTGATAGTAGTAGTGGGGTGGTAGATGTCTAGTCTCCTTTATGGCTCTAATCTGATAGTGGTATATGTCTAGTCTCTTTTTTGGCTCTAATCTGATAGTGGTAGTGGGGTGGTAGATGTCTAGTCTCCTTTATGGCTCTAATCTGATAGTGGTAGTGGGGTGGTAGATGTCTAGTCTCCTTTATGGCTCTAATCTGATAGTGGTAGTGGGGTGGTAGATGTCTAGTCTCCTTTATGGCTCTAATCTGATAGTGGTAGTGGGGTGGTAGATGTCTAGTCTCCTTTATGGCTCTAATCTGATAGTGGTAGTGGGGTGGTAGATGTCTAGTCTCCTTTATGGCTCTAATCTGATAAAGGTAGTGGGGTGATAGATGTCTAGTCTCCTTTATGGCTCTAATCTGATAGTGATAGATGTCTAGTCTCCTTTATGGCTCTAATCTGATAGTGGTAGTGGGATGATAGATGTCTAGTCTCCTTTATGGTTCTAATCTGATAGTGGTAGTGAGGTGGTAGATGTCTAGTCTCCTTTATGGCTCTAATCTGATAGTAGTAGTGGGGTGGTAGATGTCTAGTCTCCCTTATGGCTCTAATCTGATAGTAGTAGTGGGGTGGTAGATGTCTAGTCTCCTTTATGGCTCTAATCTGATAGTGGTAGTGGGGTGGTAGATGTCTAGTCTCCTTTAAGGCTCTAATCTGATAGTGGTAGTGGGGTGGTAGATGTCTAGTCTCCTTTATGGCTCTAATCTGATAGTGGTAGTGGGGTGGTAGATGTCTAGTCTCCTTTATGGCTCTAATCTGATAGTGGTAGTGGGGTGGTAGATGTCTAGTCTCCTTTAAGGCTCTAATCTGATAGTGGTAGTGGGGTGGTAGATGTCTAGTCTCCTTTATGGCTCTAATCTGATAGTGGTAGTGGGGTGGTAGATGTCTAGTCTCCTTTATGGCTCTAATCTGATAGTGGTAGTGGGGTGGTAGATGTCTAGTCTCCTTTATGACTCTAATCTGATAGTGGTAGTGGGGTGGTAGATGTCTATTCTCCTTTATGACTCTAATCTGATAGTGGTAGATGTCTAGTCTCCTTTATGGCTCTACTCTGATAGTGGTAGTGGGGTGGTAGATGTCTATTCTCCTTTATGGCTCTAATCTGATAGTGGTAATGGGGTGGTAGATGTCTAGTCTCCTTTATGGCTCTAATCTGATAGTGGTAGTGGGGTGGTAGATGTCTAGTCTCCTTATGGCTCTAATCTGATAGTGGTAGATGTCTAGTCTCCTTTATGGCTCTAATCTGATAGTGGTAGTGGGGTGGTAGATGTCTAGTCTCCTTATGGCTCTAATCTGATAGTGGTAGTGGGGTGGTAGATGTCTAGTCTCCTTTATGGCTCTAATCTGATAGTGGTAGTGGGGTGGTAGATGTCTAGTCTCCTTTATGGTTCTAATCTGATAGTGGTAGTGAGGTGGTAGATGTCTAGTCTCCTTTATGGCTCTAATCTGATAGTGGTAGTGGGGTGGTAGATGTCTAGTCTCCTTTATGGCTCTAATCTGATAGTGGTAGTGGGGTGGTAGATGTCTAGTCTCCTTTATGGCTCTAATCTGATAGTGGTAGTGGGGTGGTAGATGTCTAGTCTCCCTTATGGCTCTAATCTGATAGTAGTAGTGGGGTGGTAGATGTCTAGTCTCCTTTATGGCTCTTATCTGATAGTGGTAGTGGGATGATAGATGTCTAGTCTCCTTTATGGTTCTAATCTGATAGTGGTAGTGAGGTGGTAGATGTCTAGTCTCCTTTATGGCTCTAATCTGATAGTGGTAGTGGGGTGGTAGATGTCTAGTCTCCTTATGGCTCTAATCTGGTAGTGGTAGTGGGGTGGTAGATGTCTAGTCTCCTTTATGGCTCTAATCTGATAGTGGTAGTGGGGTGGTAGATGTCTAGTCTCCTTTATGGCTCTAATCTGATAGTGGTAGTGGGGTGGTAGATGTCTAGTCTCCTTTATGGCTCTAATCTGATAGTGGTAGTGGGGTGGTAGATGTCTAGTCTCCTTTATGGCTCTAATCTGATAGTGGTAGTGGGGTGGTAGATGTCTAGTCTCCTTTATGGCTCTAATCTGATAGTGGTAGTGGGGTGATAGATGTCTAGTCTCCTTTATGGCTCTAATCTGATAGTGATAGATGTCTAGTCTCCTTTATGGCTCTAATCTGATAGTGGTAGTGGGATGATAGATGTCTAGTCTCCTTTATGGTTCTAATCTGATAGTGGTAGTGAGGTGGTAGATGTCTAGTCTCCTTTATGGCTCTAATCTGATAGTAGTAGTGGGGTGGTAGATGTCTAGTCTCCCTTATGGCTCTAATCTGATAGTAGTAGTGGGGTGGTATATGTCTAGTCTCCTTTATGGCTCTAATCTCATAGTGGTAGTGGGGTGGTAGATGTCTAGTCTCCTTTAAGGCTCTAATCTGATAGTGGTAGTGGGGTGGTAGATGTCTAGTCTCCTTTATGGCTCTAATCTGATAGTGGTAGTGGGGTGGTAGATGTCTAGTCTCCTTTATGGCTCTAATCTGATAGTGGTAGTGGGGTGGTAGATGTCTAGTCTCCTTTATGACTCTAATCTGATAGTGGTAGTGGGGTGGTAGATGTCTAGTCTCCTTTATGACTCTAATCTGATAGTGGTAGATGTCTAGTCTCCTTTATGGCTCTACTCTGATAGTGGTAGTGGGGTGGTAGATGTCTATTCTCCTTTATGGCTCTAATCTGATACTGGTAATGGGGTGGTAGATGTCTAGTCTCCTTTATGGCTCTAATCTGATAGTGGTAGTGGGGTGGTAGATGTCTAGTCTCCTTATGGCTCTAATCTGATAGTGGTAGTGGGGTGGTAGATGTCTAGTCTCCTTTATGGCTCTAATCTGATAGTGGTAGTGGGATGACAGATGTCTAGTCTCCTTTATGGCTCTAATCTGATAGTGGTAGTGGGGTGGTAGATGTCTATTCTCCTTATGGCTCTAATCTGATAGTGGTAGTGAGGTGGTAGATGTCTAGTCTCCTTTATGTTTCTAATCTGATAGTGGTAGTGAGGTAGTAGATGTCTAGTCTCCCTTATGGCTCTAATCTGATAGTGGTAGTGGGGTGGTAGATGTATAGTCTCCTTTATGGCTCTAATCTGATAGTGGTAGTGGGGTGGTAGATGTCTAGTCTCCTTTATGGTTCTAATCTGATAGTGGTAGTGAGGTGGTAGATGTCTAGTCTCCTTTATGCTCTAATCTGATAGTGGTAGTGAGGTGGTAGATGTCTAGTCTCCTTTATGGCTCTAATCTGATAGTAGTAGTGGGGTGGTAGATGTCTAGTCTCCCTTATGGCTCTAATCTGATAGTAGTAGTGGGGTGGTAGATGTCTAGTCTCCTTTATGGCTCTAATCTGATAGTGGTATATGTCTAGTCTCTTTTTTGGCTCTAATCTGATAGTGGTAGTGGGGTGGTAGATGTCTAGTCTCCTTTATGGCTCTAATCTGATAGTGGTAGTGGGGTGGTAGATGTCTAGTCTCCTTTATGGCTCTAATCTGATAGTGGTAGTGGGGTGGTAGATGTCTAGTCTCCTTTATGGCTCTAATCTGATAGTGGTAGTGGGGTGGTAGATGTCTAGTCTCCTTTATGGCTCTAATCTGATAGTGGTAGTGGGGTGGTAGATGTCTAGTCTCCTTTATGGCTCTAATCTGATAAAGGTAGTGGGGTGATAGATGTCTAGTCTCCTTTATGGCTCTAATCTGATAGTGATAGATGTCTAGTCTCCTTTATGGCTCTAATCTGATAGTGGTAGTGGGATGATAGATGTCTAGTCTCCTTTATGGTTCTAATCTGATAGTGGTAGTGAGGTGGTAGATGTCTAGTCTCCTTTATGGCTCTAATCTGATAGTAGTAGTGGGGTGGTAGATGTCTAGTCTCCCTTATGGCTCTAATCTGATAGTAGTAGTGGGGTGGTATATGTCTAGTCTCCTTTATGGCTCTAATCTCATAGTGGTAGTGGGGTGGTAGATGTCTAGTCTCCTTTAAGGCTCTAATCTGATAGTGGTAGTGGGGTGGTAGATGTCTAGTCTCCTTTATGGCTCTAATCTGATAGTGGTAGTGGGGTGGTAGATGTCTAGTCTCCTTTATGGCTCTAATCTGATAGTGGTAGTGGGGTGGTAGATGTCTAGTCTCCTTTATGGCTCTAATCTGATAGTGGTAGTGGGGTGGTAGATGTCTAGTCTCCTTTATGGCTCTAATCTGATAGTGGTAGATGTCTAGTCTCCTTTATGGCTCTACTCTGATAGTGGTAGTGGGGTGGTAGATGTCTAGTCTCCTTTATGGCTCTAATCTGATAGTGGTAGTGGGGTGGTAGATGTCTAGTCTCCTTTATGGCTCTAATCTGATAGTGGTAGTGGGGTGGTAGATGTCTAGTCTCCTTTGGCTCTATGGTGGTAGATGTCTAGTCTCCTTTATGGCTCTAATCTGATAGTGGTAGTGGGGTGGTAGATGTCTAGTATCCTTTATGGCTCTAATCTGATAGTGGTAGTGGGGTGGTAGATGTCTAGTCTCCTTTATGGCTCTAATCTGATAGTGGTAGTGGGGTGGTAGATGTCTAGTCTCCTTTATGGCTCTAATCTGATAGTAGTAGTGGGGTGGTAGATGTCTAGTCTCCTTTATGGCTCTAATCTGATAGTGGTAGTGGGGTGGTAGATGTCTAGTCTCCTTTATGGCTCTAATCTGATAGTGGTAGTGGAATGACAGATGTCTAGTCTCCTTTATGGCTCTAATCTGATAGTGGTAGTGGGGTGGTAGATGTCTAGTCTCCTTATGGCTCTAATCTGATAGTGGTAGTGAGGTGGTAGATGTCTAGTCTCCTTTATGACTCTAATCTGATAGTGGTAGATGTCTAGTCTCCTTTATGGCTCTACTCTGATAGTGGTAGTGGGGTGGTAGATGTCTATTCTCCTTTATGACTCTAATCTGATAGTGGTAGATGTCTAGTCTCCTTTATGGCTCTACTCTGATAGTGGTAGTGGGGTGGTAGATGTCTATTCTCCTTTATGTCTCTAATCTGATAGTGGTAATGGGGTGGTAGATGTCTAGTCTCCTTTATGGCTCTAATCTGATAGTGGTAGTGGGGTGGTAGATGTCTAGTCTCCTTATGGCTCTAATCTGATAGTGGTAGTGAGGTGGTAGATGTCTAGTCTCCTTTATGGCTCTAATCTGATAGTGGTAGTGGGGTGGTAGATGTCTAGTCTCCTTTATGGCTCTAATCTGATAGTAGTAGTGGGGTGGTAGATGTCTAGTCTCCCTTATGGCTCTAATCTGATAGTAGTAGTGGGGTGGTATATGTCTAGTCTCCTTTATGGCTCTAATCTCATAGTGGTAGTGGGGTGGTAGATGTCTAGTCTCCTTTAAGGCTCTAATCTGATAGTGGTAGTGGGGTGGTAGATGTCTAGTCTCCTTTATGGCTCTAATCTGATAGTGGTAGTGGGGTGGTAGATGTCTAGTCTCCTTTATGGCTCTAATCTGATAGTGGTAGTGGGGTGGTAGATGTCTAGTCTCCTTTATGACTCTAATCTGATAGTGGTAGTGGGGTGGTAGATGTCTAGTCTCCTTTATGACTCTAATCTGATAGTGGTAGATGTCTAGTCTCCTTTATGGCTCTACTCTGATAGTGGTAGTGGGGTGGTAGATGTCTATTCTCCTTTATGGCTCTAATCTGATAGTGGTAATGGGGTGGTAGATGTCTAGTCTCCTTTATGGCTCTAATCTGATAGTGGTAGTGGGGTGGTAGATGTCTAGTCTCCTTATGGCTCTAATCTGATAGTGGTAGATGTCTAGTCTCCTTTATGGCTCTAATCTGATAGTGGTAGTGGGGTGGTAGATGTCTAGTCTCCTTTATGGCTCTAATCTGATAGTGGTAGTGGGGTGGTAGATGTCTAGTCTCCTTTATGGTTCTAATCTGATAGTGGTAGTGAGGTGGTAGATGTCTAGTCTCCTTTATGGCTCTAATCTGATAGTAGTAGTGGGGTGGTAGATGTCTAGTCTCCCTTATGGCTCTAATCTGATAGTAGTAGTGGGGTGGTAGATGTCTAGTCTCCTTATGGCTCTAATCTGATAGTGGTAGTGGGGTGGTAGATGTCTAGTCTCCTTTATGGCTCTAATCTGATAGTGGTAGTGGGGTGGTAGATGTCTAGTCTCCTTTATGGTTCTAATCTGATAGTGGTAGTGAGGTGGTAGATGTCTAGTCTCCTTTATGGCTCTAATCTGATAGTGGTAGTGGGGTGGTAGATGTCTAGTCTCCTTTATGGCTCTAATCTGATAGTGGTAGTGGGATGACAGATGTCTAGTCTCCTTTATGGCTCTAATCTGATAGTGGTAGTGGGGTGGTAGATGTCTAGTCTCCTTATGGCTCTAATCTGATAGTGGTAGTGAGGTGGTAGATGTCTAGTCTCCTTTATGTTTCTAATCTGATAGTGGTAGTGAGGTAGTAGATGTCTAGTCTCCCTTATGGCTCTAATCTGATAGTGGTAGTGGGGTGGTAGATGTATAGTCTCCTTTATGGCTCTAATCTGATAGTGGTAGTGGGGTGGTAGATGTCTAGTCTCCTTTATGGTTCTAATCTGATAGTGGTAGTGAGGTGGTAGATGTCTAGTCTCCTTTATGCTCTAATCTGATAGTGGTAGTGAGGTGGTAGATGTCTAGTCTCCTTTATGGCTCTAATCTGATAGTAGTAGTGGGGTGGTAGATGTCTAGTCTCCCTTATGGCTCTAATCTGATAGTAGTAGTGGGGTGGTAGATGTCTAGTCTCCTTTATGGCTCTAATCTGATAGTGGTAGTGGGGTGGTAGATGTCTAGTCTCCTTTATGGTTCTAATCTGATAGTGGTAGTGAGGTGGTAGATGTCTAGTCTCCTTTATGGCTCTAATCTGATAGTGGTAGTGGGGTGGTAGATGTCTAGTCTCCTTTATGGCTCTAATCTGATAGTGGTAGTGGGATGACAGATGTCTAGTCTCCTTTATGGCTCTAATCTGATAGTGGTAGTGGGGTGGTAGATGTCTAGTCTCCTTATGGCTCTAATCTGATAGTGGTAGTGAGGTGGTAGATGTCTAGTCTCCTTTATGTTTCTAATCTGATAGTGGTAGTGAGGTAGTAGATGTCTGGTCTCCCTTATGGCTCTAATCTGATAGTGGTAGTGGGGTGGTAGATGTATTGTCTCCTTTATGGTTCTAATCTGATAGTGGTAGTGAGGTGGTAGATGTCTAGTCTCCTTTATGCTCTAATCTGATAGTGGTAGTGAGGTGGTAGATGTCTAGTCTCCTTTATGGCTCTAATCTGATAGTAGTAGTGGGGTGGTAGATGTCTAGTCTCCCTTATGGCTCTAATCTGATAGTAGTAGTGGGGTGGTAGATGTCTAGTCTCCTTTATGGCTCTAATCTGATAGTGGTATATGTCTAGTCTCTTTTTTGGCTCTAATCTGATAGTGGTAGTGGGGTGGTAGATGTCTAGTCTCCTTTATGGCTCTAATCTGATAGTGGTAGTGGGGTGGTAGATGTCTAGTCTCCTTTATGGCTCTAATCTGATAGTGGTAGTGGGGTGGTAGATGTCTAGTCTCCTTTATGGCTCTAATCTGATAGTGGTAGTGGGGTGGTAGATGTCTAGTCTCCTTTATGGCTCTAATCTGATAAAGGTAGTGGGGTGATAGATGTCTAGTCTCCTTTATGGCTCTAATCTGATAGTGATAGATGTCTAGTCTCCTTTATGGCTCTAATCTGATAGTGGTAGTGGGATGATAGATGTCTAGCCTCCTTTATGGTTCTAATCTGATAGTGGTAGTGAGGTGGTAGATGTCTAGTCTCCTTTATGGCTCTAATCTGATAGTAGTAGTGGGGTGGTAGATGTCTAGTCTCCTTTATGGCTCTAATCTGATAGTAGTAGTGGGGTGGTATATGTCTAGTCTCCTTTATGGCTCTAATCTCATAGTGGTAGTGGGGTGGTAGATGTCTAGTCTCCTTTATGGCTCTAATCTGATAGTGGTAGTGGGGTGGTAGATGTCTAGTCTCCTTTATGGCTCTAATCTGATAGTGGTAGTGGGGTGGTAGATGTCTAGTCTCCTTTATGACTCTAATCTGATAGTGGTAGTGGGGTGGTAGATGTCTAGTCTCCTTTATGACTCTAATCTGATAGTGGTAGATGTCTAGTCTCCTTTATGGCTCTACTCTGATAGTGGTAGTGGGGTGGTAGATGTCTATTCTCCTTTATGGCTCTAATCTGATAGTGGTAATGGGGTGGTAGATGTCTAGTCTCCTTTATGGCTCTAATCTGATAGTGGTAGTGGGGTGGTAGATGTCTAGTCTCCTTATGGCTCTAATCTGATAGTGGTAGATGTCTAGTCTCCTTTATGGCTCTAATCTGATAGTGGTAGTGGGGTGGTAGATGTCTAGTCTCCTTTATGGCTCTAATCTGATAGTGGTAGTGGGGTGGTAGATGTCTAGTCTCCTTTATGGTTCTAATCTGATAGTGGTAGTGAGGTGGTAGATGTCTAGTCTCCTTTATGGCTCTAATCTGATAGTAGTAGTGGGGTGGTAGATGTCTAGTCTCCCTTATGGCTCTAATCTGATAGTAGTAGTGGGGTGGTAGATGTCTAGTCTCCTTTATGGCTCTAATCTGATAGTGGTAGTGGGGTGGTAGATGTCTAGTCTCCTTTATGGCTCTAATCTGATAGTGGTAGTGGGATGACAGATGTCTAGTCTCCTTTATGGCTCTAATCTGATAGTGGTAGTGGGGTGGTAGATGTCTAGTCTCCTTATGGCTCTAATCTGATAGTGGTAGTGAGGTGGTAGATGTCTAGTCTCCTTTATGTTTCTAATCTGATAGTGGTAGTGGGGTGGTAGATGTCTAGTCTCCTTTATGACTCTAATCTGATAGTGGTAGATGTCTAGTCTCCTTTATGGCTCTACTCTGATAGTGGTAGGGGGGTGGTAGATGTCTAGTCTCCTTTATGGCTGTACTCTGATAGTGGTAGTGGGGTGGTAGATGTCTATTCTCCTTTATGTCTCTAATCTGATAGTGGTAATGGGGTGGTAGATGTCTAGTCTCCTTTATGGCTCTAATCTGATAGTGGTAGTGGGGTGGTAGATGTCTAGTCTCCTTCTGGCTCTAATCTGATAGTGGTAGTGAGGTGGTAGATGTCTAGTCTCCTTTATGGCTCTAATCTGATAGTGGTAGTGGGGTGGTAGATGTCTAGTCTCCTTTATGGCTCTAATCTGATAGTAGTAGTGGGGTGGTAGATGTCTAGTCTCCCTTATGGCTCTAATCTGATAGTAGTAGTGCGGTGGTATTTGTCTAGTCTCCTTTATGGCTCTAATCTCATAGTGGTAGTGGGGTGGTAGATGTCTAGTCTCCTTTAAGGCTCTAATCTGATAGTGGTAGTGGGGTGGTAGATGTCTAGTCTCCTTTATGGCTCTAATCTGATAGTGGTAGTGGGGTGGTAGATGTCTAGTCTCGTTTATGGCTCTAATCTGATAGTGGTAGTGGGGTGGTAGATGTCTAGTCTCCTTTATGACTCTAATCTGATAGTGGTAGTGGGGTGGTAGATGTCTAGTCTCCTTTATGACTCTAATCTGATAGTGGTAGATGTCTAGTCTCCTTTATGGCTCTACTCTGATAGTGGTAGTGGGGTGGTAGATGTCTATTCTCCTTTATGGCTCTAATCTGATAGTGGTAATGGGGTGGTAGATGTCTAGTCTCCTTTATGGCTCTAATCTGATAGTGGTAGTGGGGTGGTAGATGTCTAGTCTCCTTATGGCTCTAATCTGATAGTGGTAGATGTCTAGTCTCCTTTATGGCTCTAATCTGATAGTGGTAGTGGGGTGGTAGATGTCTAGTCTCCTTTATGGCTCTAATCTGATAGTGGTAGTGGGGTGGTAGATGTCTAGTCTCCTTTATGGTTCTAATCTGATAGTGGTAGTGAGGTGGTAGATGTCTAGTCTCCTTTATGGCTCTAATCTGATAGTAGTAGTGGGGTGGTAGATGTCTAGTCTCCCTTATGGCTCTAATCTGATAGTAGTAGTGGGGTGGTAGATGTCTAGTCTCCTTTATGGCTCTAATCTGATAGTGGTAGTGAGGTGGTAGATGTCTAGTCTCCTTTATGCTCTAATCTGATAGTGGTAGTGAGGTGGTAGATGTCTAGTCTCCTTTATGGCTCTAATCTGATAGTAGTAGTGGGGTGGTAGATGTCTAGTCTCCCCTATGGCTCTAATCTGATAGTAGTAGTGGGGTGGTAGATGTCTAGTCTCCTTTATGGCTCTAATCTGATAGTGGTATATGTCTAGTCTCTTTTTTGGCTCTAATCTGATAGTGGTAGTGGGGTGGTAGATGTCTAGTCTCCTTTATGGCTCTAATCTGATAGTGGTAGTGGGGTGGTAGATGTCTAGTCTCCTTTATGGCTCTAATCTGATAGTGGTAGTGGGGTGGTAGATGTCTAGTCTCCTTTATGGCTCTAATCTGATAGTGGTAGTGGGGTGGTAGATGTCTAGTCTCCTTTATGGTTCTAATCTGATAGTGGTAGTGAGGTGGTAGATGTCTAGTCTCCTTTATGGCTCTAATCTGATAGTAGTAGTGGGGTGGTAGATGTCTAGTCTCCCTTATGGCTCTAATCTGATAGTAGTAGTGGGGTGGTAGATGTCTAGTCTCCTTTATGGCTCTAATCTGATAGTGGTAGTGGGGTGGTAGATGTCTAGTCTCCTTTATGGCTCTAATCTGATAGTGGTAGTGGGATGACAGATGTCTAGTCTCCTTTATGGCTCTAATCTGATAGTGGTAGTGGGGTGGTAGATGTCTAGTCTCCTTATGGCTCTAATCTGATAGTGGTAGTGAGGTGGTAGATGTCTAGTCTCCTTTATGTTTCTAATCTGATAGTGGTAGTGGGGTGGTAGATGTCTAGTCTCCTTTATGACTCTAATCTGATAGTGGTAGATGTCTAGTCTCCTTTATGGCTCTACTCTGATAGTGGTAGGGGGGTGGTAGATGTCTAGTCTCCTTTATGGCTGTACTCTGATAGTGGTAGTGGGGTGGTAGATGTCTATTCTCCTTTATGTCTCTAATCTGATAGTGGTAATGGGGTGGTAGATGTCTAGTCTCCTTTATGGCTCTAATCTGATAGTGGTAGTGGGGTGGTAGATGTCTAGTCTCCTTATGGCTCTAATCTGATAGTGGTAGTGAGGTGGTAGATGTCTAGTCTCCTTTATGGCTCTAATCTGATAGTGGTAGTGGGGTGGTAGATGTCTAGTCTCCTTTATGGCTCTAATCTGATAGTAGTAGTGGGGTGGTAGATGTCTAGTCTCCCTTAAGGCTCTAATCTGATAGTAGTAGTGCGGTGGTATTTGTCTAGTCTCCTTTATGGCTCTAATCTCATAGTGGTAGTGGGGTGGTAGATGTCTAGTCTCCTTTAAGGCTCTAATCTGATAGTGGTAGTGGGGTGGTAGATGTCTAGTCTCCTTTATGGCTCTAATCTGATAGTGGTAGTGGGGTGGTAGATGTCTAGTCTCGTTTATGGCTCTAATCTGATAGTGGTAGTGGGGTGGTAGATGTCTAGTCTCCTTTATGACTCTAATCTGATAGTGGTAGTGGGGTGGTAGATGTCTAGTCTCCTTTATGACTCTAATCTGATAGTGGTAGATGTCTAGTCTCCTTTATGGCTCTACTCTGATAGTGGTAGTGGGGTGGTAGATGTCTATTCTCCTTTATGGCTCTAATCTGATAGTGGTAATGGGGTGGTAGATGTCTAGTCTCCTTTATGGCTCTAATCTGATAGTGGTAATGGGGTGGTAGATGTCTAGTCTCCTTTATGGCTCTAATCTGATAGTGGTAGTGGGGTGGTAGATGTCTAGTCTCCTTATGGCTCTAATCTGATAGTGGTAGATGTCTAGTCTCCTTTATGGCTCTAATCTGATAGTGGTAGTGGGGTGGTAGATGTCTAGTCTCCTTTATGGCTCTAATCTGATAGTGGTAGTGGGGTGGTAGATGTCTAGTCTCCTTTATGGTTCTAATCTGATAGTGGTAGTGAGGTGGTAGATGTCTAGTCTCCTTTATGGCTCTAATCTGATAGTAGTAGTGGGGTGGTAGATGTCTAGTCTCCCTTATGGCTCTAATCTGATAGTAGTAGTGGGGTGGTAGATGTCTAGTCTCCTTTATGGCTCTAATCTGATAGTGGTAGTGAGGTGGTAGATGTCTAGTCTCCTTTATGCTCTAATCTGATAGTGGTAGTGAGGTGGTAGATGTCTAGTCTCCTTTATGGCTCTAATCTGATAGTAGTAGTGGGGTGGTAGATGTCTAGTCTCCCTTATGGCTCTAATCTGATAGTAGTAGTGGGGTGGTAGATGTCTAGTCTCCTTTATGGCTCTAATCTGATAGTGGTATATGTCTAGTCTCTTTTTTGGCTCTAATCTGATAGTGGTAGTGGGGTGGTAGATGTCTAGTCTCCTTTATGGCTCTAATCTGATAGTGGTAGTGGGGTGGTAGATGTCTAGTCTCCTTTATGGCTCTAATCTGATAGTGGTAGTGGGGTGGTAGATGTCTAGTCTCCTTTATGGCTCTAATCTGATAGTGGTAGTGGGGTGGTAGATGTCTAGTCTCCTTTATGGTTCTAATCTGATAGTGGTAGTGAGGTGGTAGATGTCTAGTCTCCTTTATGGCTCTAATCTGATAGTAGTAGTGGGGTGGTAGATGTCTAGTCTCCCTTATGGCTCTAATCTGATAGTAGTAGTGGGGTGGTAGATGTCTAGTCTCCTTTATGGCTCTAATCTGATAGTGGTAGTGGGGTGGTAGATGTCTAGTCTCCTTTATGGCTCTAATCTGATAGTGGTAGTGGGATGACAGATGTCTAGTCTCCTTTATGGCTCTAATCTGATAGTGGTAGTGGGGTGGTAGATGTCTAGTCTCCTTATGGCTCTAATCTGATAGTGGTAGTGAGGTGGTAGATGTCTAGTCTCCTTTATGGCTCTAATCTGATAGTGGTAGTGGGGTGGTAGATGTCTAGTCTCCTTTATGACTCTAATCTGATAGTGGTAGATGTCTAGTCTCCTTTATGGCTCTACTCTGATAGTGGTAGTGGGGTGGTAGATGTCTATTCTCCTTTATGGCTCTAATCTGATAGTGGTAATGGGGTGGTAGATGTCTAGTCTCCTTTATGGCTCTAATCTGATAGTGGTAATGGGGTGGTAGATGTCTAGTCTCCTTTATGGCTCTAATCTGATAGTGGTAGTGGGGTGGTAGATGTCTAGTCTCCTTTATGGCTCTAATCTGATAGTGGTAGTGGGGTGGTAGATGTCTAGTCTCCTTTATGGCTCTAATCTGATAGTGGTAGTGGGGTGGTAGATGTCTAGTCTCCTTTATGGCTCTAATCTGATAGTGGTATATGTCTAGTCTCTTTTTTGGCTCTAATCTGATAGTGGTAGTGGGGTGGTAGATGTCTAGTCTCCTTTATGGCTCTAATCTGATAGTGGTAGTGGGGTGGTAGATGTCTAGTCTCCTTTATGGCTCTAATCTGATAGTGGTAGTGGGGTGGTAGATGTCTAGTCTCCTTTATGGCTCTAATCTGATAGTGGTAGTGGGGTGGTAGATGTCTAGTCTCCTTTATGGTTCTAATCTGATAGTGGTAGTGAGGTGGTAGATGTCTAGTCTCCTTTATGGCTCTAATCTGATAGTAGTAGTGGGGTGGTAGATGTCTAGTCTCCCTTATGGCTCTAATCTGATAGTAGTAGTGGGGTGGTAGATGTCTAGTCTCCTTTATGGCTCTAATCTGATAGTGGTAGTGGGGTGGTAGATGTCTAGTCTCCTTTATGGCTCTAATCTGATAGTGGTAGTGGGATGACAGATGTCTAGTCTCCTTTATGGCTCTAATCTGATAGTGGTAGTGGGGTGGTAGATGTCTAGTCTCCTTATGGCTCTAATCTGATAGTGGTAGTGAGGTGGTAGATGTCTAGTCTCCTTTATGGCTCTAATCTGATAGTGGTAGTGGGGTGGTAGATGTCTAGTCTCCTTTATGACTCTAATCTGATAGTGGTAGATGTCTAGTCTCCTTTATGGCTCTACTCTGATAGTGGTAGGGGGGTGGTAGATGTCTAGTCTCCTTTATGGCTCTACTCTGATAGTGGTAGTGGGGTGGTAGATGTCTATTCTCCTTTATGGCTCTAATCTGATAGTGGTAATGGGGTGGTAGATGTCTAGTCTCCTTTATGGCTCTAATCTGATAGTGGTAGTGGGGTGGTAGATGTCTAGTCTCCTTATGGCTCTAATCTGATAGTGGTAGTGAGGTGGTAGATGTCTAGTCTCCTTTATGGCTCTAATCTGATAGTGGTAGTGGGGTGGTAGATGTCTATTCTCCTTTATGGCTCTAATCTGATAGTGGTAGTGGGGTGGTAGATGTCTAGTCTCCTTTATGGCTCTAATCTGATAGTGGTAGTGGGGTGGTAGATGTCTAGTCTCCTTATGGCTCTAATCTGATAGTGGTAGATGTCTAGTCTCCTTTATGGCTCTAATCTGATAGTGGTAGTGGGGTGGTAGATGTCTAGTCTCCTTTATGGCTCTAATCTGATAGTGGTAGTGGGGTGGTAGATGTCTAGTCTCCTTTATGGCTCTAATCTGATAGTGGTAGTGAGGTGGTAGATGTCTAGTCTCCTTTATGGCTCTAATCTGATAGTAGTAGTGGGGTGGTAGATGTCTAGTCTCCCTTATGGCTCTAATCTGATAGTAGTAGTGGGGTGGTAGATGTCTAGTCTCCTTTATGGCTCTAATCTGATAGTGGTAGTGAGGTGGTAGATGTCTAGTCTCCTTTATGCTCTAATCTGATAGTGGTAGTGAGGTGGTAGATGTCTAGTCTCCTTTATGGCTCTAATCTGATAGTAGTAGTGGGGTGGTAGATGTCTAGTCTCCCTTATGGCTCTAATCTGATAGTAGTAGTGGGGTGGTAGATGTCTAGTCTCCTTTATGGCTCTAATCTGATAGTGGTATATGTCTAGTCTCTTTTTTGGCTCTAATCTGATAGTGGTAGTGGGGTGGTAGATGTCTAGTCTCCTTTATGGCTCTAATCTGATAGTGGTAGTGGGGTGGTAGATGTCTAGTCTCCTTTATGGCTCTAATCTGATAGTGGTAGTGGGGTGGTAGATGTCTAGTCTCCTTTATGGCTCTAATCTGATAGTGGTAGTGGGGTGGTAGATGTCTAGTCTCCTTTATGGTTCTAATCTGATAGTGGTAGTGAGGTGGTAGATGTCTAGTCTCCTTTATGGCTCTAATCTGATAGTAGTAGTGGGGTGGTAGATGTCTAGTCTCCCTTATGGCTCTAATCTGATAGTAGTAGTGGGGTGGTAGATGTCTAGTCTCCTTTATGGCTCTAATCTGATAGTGGTAGTGGGGTGGTAGATGTCTAGTCTCCTTTATGGCTCTAATCTGATAGTGGTAGTGGGATGACAGATGTCTAGTCTCCTTTATGGCTCTAATCTGATAGTGGTAGTGGGGTGGTAGATGTCTAGTCTCCTTATGGCTCTAATCTGATAGTGGTAGTGAGGTGGTAGATGTCTAGTCTCCTTTATGTTTCTAATCTGATAGTGGTAGTGGGGTGGTAGATGTCTAGTCTCCTTTATGACTCTAATCTGATAGTGGTAGATGTCTAGTCTCCTTTATGGCTCTACTCTGATAGTGGTAGGGGGGTGGTAGATGTCTAGTCTCCTTTATGGCTGTACTCTGATAGTGGTAGTGGGGTGGTAGATGTCTATTCTCCTTTATGTCTCTAATCTGATAGTGGTAATGGGGTGGTAGATGTCTAGTCTCCTTTATGGCTCTAATCTGATAGTGGTAGTGGGGTGGTAGATGTCTAGTCTCCTTATGGCTCTAATCTGATAGTGGTAGTGAGGTGGTAGATGTCTAGTCTCCTTTATGGCTCTAATCTGATAGTGGTAGTGGGGTGGTAGATGTCTAGTCTCCTTTATGGCTCTAATCTGATAGTGGTAGTGGGGTGGTAGATGTCTAGTCTCCCTTAAGGCTCTAATCTGATAGTAGTAGTGCGGTGGTATTTGTCTAGTCTCCTTTATGGCTCTAATCTCATAGTGGTAGTGGGGTGGTAGATGTCTAGTCTCCTTTAAGGCTCTAATCTGATAGTGGTAGTGGGGTGGTAGATGTCTAGTCTCCTTTATGGCTCTAATCTGATAGTGGTAGTGGGGTGGTAGATGTCTAGTCTCGTTTATGGCTCTAATCTGATAGTGGTAGTGGGGTGGTAGATGTCTAGTCTCCTTTATGACTCTAATCTGATAGTGGTAGTGGGGTGGTAGATGTCTAGTCTCCTTTATGACTCTAATCTGATAGTGGTAGATGTCTAGTCTCCTTTATGGCTCTACTCTGATAGTGGTAGTGGGGTGGTAGATGTCTATTCTCCTTTATGGCTCTAATCTGATAGTGGTAATGGGGTGGTAGATGTCTAGTCTCCTTTATGGCTCTAATCTGATAGTGGTAGTGGGGTGGTAGATGTCTAGTCTCCTTATGGCTCTAATCTGATAGTGGTAGATGTCTAGTCTCCTTTATGGCTCTAATCTGATAGTGGTAGTGGGGTGGTAGATGTCTAGTCTCCTTTATGGCTCTAATCTGATAGTGGTAGTGGGGTGGTAGATGTCTAGTCTCCTTTATGGTTCTAATCTGATAGTGGTAGTGAGGTGGTAGATGTCTAGTCTCCTTTATGGCTCTAATCTGATAGTAGTAGTGGGGTGGTAGATGTCTAGTCTCCCTTATGGCTCTAATCTGATAGTAGTAGTGGGGTGGTAGATGTCTAGTCTCCTTTATGGCTCTAATCTGATAGTGGTAGTGGGGTGGTAGATGTCTAGTCTCCTTTATGCTCTAATCTGATAGTGGTAGTGAGGTGGTAGATGTCTAGTCTCCTTTATGGCTCTAATCTGATAGTAGTAGTGGGGTGGTAGATGTCTAGTCTCCCTTATGGCTCTAATCTGATAGTAGTAGTGGGGTGGTAGATGTCTAGTCTCCTTTATGGCTCTAATCTGATAGTGGTATATGTCTAGTCTCTTTTTTGGCTCTAATCTGATAGTGGTAGTGGGGTGGTAGATGTCTAGTCTCCTTTATGGCTCTAATCTGATAGTGGTAGTGGGGTGGTAGATGTCTAGTCTCCTTTATGGCTCTAATCTGATAGTGGTAGTGGGGTGGTAGATGTCTAGTCTCCTTTATGGCTCTAATCTGATAGTGGTAGTGGGGTGGTAGATGTCTAGTCTCCTTTATGGCTCTAATCTGATAGTGGTAGTGGGGTGGTAGATGTCTAGTCTCCTTTATGGCTCTAATCTGATAAAGGTAGTGGGGTGATAGATGTCTAGTCTCCTTTATGGCTCTAATCTGATAGTGATAGATGTCTAGTCTCCTTTATGGCTCTACTCTGATAGTGGTAGTGGGGTGGTAGATGTCTATTCTCCTTTATGGCTCTAATCTGATAGTGGTAATGGGGTGGTAGATGTCTAGTCTCCTTTATGGCTCTAATCTGATAGTGGTAGTGGGGTGGTAGATGTCTAGTCTCCTTTATGGCTCTAATCTGATAGTGGTAGATGTCTAGTCTCCTTTATGGCTCTAATCTGATAGTGGTAGTGGGGTGGTAGATGTCTAGTCTCCTTTATGGCTCTAATCTGATAGTGGTAGTGGGGTGGTAGATGTCTAGTCTCCTTTATGGTTCTAATCTGATAGTGGTAGTGAGGTGGTAGATGTCTAGTCTCCTTTATGGCTCTAATCTGATAGTAGTAGTGGGGTGGTAGATGTCTAGTCTCCCTTATGGCTCTAATCTGATAGTAGTAGTGGGGTGGTAGATGTCTAGTCTCCTTTATGGCTCTAATCTGATAGTGGTAGTGGGGTGGTAGATGTCTAGTCTCCTTTATGGCTCTAATCTGATAGTGGTAGTGGGATGACAGATGTCTAGTCTCCTTTATGGCTCTAATCTGATAGTGGTAGTGGGGTGGTAGATGTCTAGTCTCCTTATGGCTCTAATCTGATAGTGGTAGTGAGGTGGTAGATGTCTAGTCTCCTTTATGTTTCTAATCTGATAGTGGTAGTGGGGTGGTAGATGTCTAGTCTCCTTTATGACTCTAATCTGATAGTGGTAGTGGGGTGGTAGATGTCTAGTCTCCTTTATGGCTCTACTCTGATAGTGGTAGGGGGGTGGTAGATGTCTATTCTCCTTTATGACTCTAATCTGATAGTGGTAGATGTCTAGTCTCCTTTATGGCTGTACTCTGATAGTGGTAGTGGGGTGGTAGATGTCTATTCTCCTTTATGTCTCTAATCTGATAGTGGTAATGGGGTGGTAGATGTCTAGTCTCCTTTATGGCTCTAATCTGATAGTGGTAGTGGGGTGGTAGATGTCTAGTCTCCTTATGGCTCTAATCTGATAGTGGTAGTGAGGTGGTAGATGTCTAGTCTCCTTTATGGCTCTAATCTGATAGTGGTAGTGGGGTGGTAGATGTCTAGTCTCCTTTATGGCTCTAATCTGATAGTGGTAGTGGGGTGGTAGATGTCTAGTCTCCTTTATGGCTCTAATCTGATAAAGGTAGTGGGGTGATAGATGTCTAGTCTCCTTTATGGCTCTAATCTGATAGTGATAGATGTCTAGTCTCCTTTATGGCTCTACTCTGAGAGTGGTAGTGGGGTGGTAGATGTCTATTCTCCTTTATGGCTCTAATCTGATAGTGGTAGTGGGGTGGTAGATGTCTAGTCTCCTTTATGGCTCTAATCTGATAGTGGTAGTGGGGTGGTAGATGTCTAGTCTCCTTATGGCTCTAATCTGATAGTGGTAGATGTCTAGTCTCCTTTATGGCTCTAATCTGATAGTGGTAGTGGGGTGGTAGATGTCTAGTCTCCTTTATGGCTCTAATCTGATAGTGGTAGTGGGGTGGTAGATGTCTAGTCTCCTTTATGGTTCTAATCTGATAGTGGTAGTGAGGTGGTAGATGTCTAGTCTCCTTTATGGCTCTAATCTGATAGTAGTAGTGGGGTGGTAGATGTCTAGTCTCCCTTATGGCTCTAATCTGATAGTAGTAGTGGGGTGGTAGATGTCTAGTCTCCTTTATGGCTCTAATCTGATAGTGGTAGTGGGGTGGTAGATGTCTAGTCTCCTTTATGGCTCTAATCTGATAGTGGTAGTGGGATGACAGATGTCTAGTCTCCTTTATGGCTCTAATCTGATAGTGGTAGTGGGGTGGTAGATGTCTAGTCTCCTTATGGCTCTAATCTGATAGTGGTAGTGAGGTGGTAGATGTCTAGTCTCCTTTATGTTTCTAATCTGATAGTGGTAGTGGGGTGGTAGATGTCTAGTCTCCTTTATGACTCTAATCTGATAGTGGTAGATGTCTAGTCTCCTTTATGGCTCTACTCTGATAGTGGTAGGGGGGTGGTAGATGTCTATTCTCCTTTATGACTCTAATCTGATAGTGGTAGATGTCTAGTCTCCTTTATGGCTGTACTCTGATAGTGGTAGTGGGGTGGTAGATGTCTATTCTCCTTTATGTCTCTAATCTGATAGTGGTAATGGGGTGGTAGATGTCTAGTCTCCTTTATGGCTCTAATCTGATAGTGGTAGTGGGGTGGTAGATGTCTAGTCTCCTTATGGCTCTAATCTGATAGTGGTAGTGAGGTGGTAGATGTCTAGTCTCCTTTATGGCTCTAATCTGATAGTGGTAGTGGGGTGGTAGATGTCTAGTCTCCTTTATGGCTCTAATCTGATAGTAGTAGTGGGGTGGTAGATGTCTAGTCTCCCTTATGGCTCTAATCTGATAGTAGTAGTGGGGTGGTATATGTCTAGTCTCCTTTATGGCTCTAATCTCATAGTGGTAGTGGGGTGGTAGATGTCTAGTCTCCTTTAAGGCTCTAATCTGATAGTGGTAGTGGGGTGGTAGATGTCTAGTCTCCTTTATGGCTCTAATCTGATAGTGGTAGTGGGGTGGTAGATGTCTAGTCTCCTTTATGGCTCTAATCTGATAGTGGTAGTGGGGTGGTAGATGTCTAGTCTCCTTTATGACTCTAATCTGATAGTGGTAGTGGGGTGGTAGATGTCTAGTCTCCTTTATGACTCTAATCTGATAGTGGTAGATGTCTAGTCTCCTTTATGGCTCTACTCTGATAGTGGTAGTGGGGTGGTAGATGTCTATTCTCCTTTATGGCTCTAATCTGATAGTGGTAATGGGGTGGTAGATGTCTAGTCTCCTTTATGGCTCTAATCTGATAGTGGTAGTGGGGTGGTAGATGTCTAGTCTCCTTATGGCTCTAATCTGATAGTGGTAGATGTCTAGTCTCCTTTATGGCTCTAATCTGATAGTGGTAGTGGGGTGGTAGATGTCTAGTCTCCTTTATGGCTCTAATCTGATAGTGGTAGTGGGGTGGTAGATGTCTAGTCTCCTTTATGGTTCTAATCTGATAGTGGTAGTGAGGTGGTAGATGTCTAGTCTCCTTTATGGCTCTAATCTGATAGTAGTAGTGGGGTGGTAGATGTCTAGTCTCCCTTATGGCTCTAATCTGATAGTAGTAGTGGGGTGGTAGATGTCTAGTCTCCTTTATGGCTCTAATCTGATAGTGGTAGTGAGGTGGTAGATGTCTAGTCTCCTTTATGCTCTAATCTGATAGTGGTAGTGAGGTGGTAGATGTCTAGTCTCCTTTATGGCTCTAATCTGATAGTAGTAGTGGGGTGGTAGATGTCTAGTCTCCCTTATGGCTCTAATCTGATAGTAGTAGTGGGGTGGTAGATGTCTAGTCTCCTTTATGGCTCTAATCTGATAGTGGTATATGTCTAGTCTCTTTTTTGGCTCTAATCTGATAGTGGTAGTGGGGTGGTAGATGTCTAGTCTCCTTTATGGCTCTAATCTGATAGTGGTAGTGGGGTGGTAGATGTCTAGTCTCCTTTATGGCTCTAATCTGATAGTGGTAGTGGGGTGGTAGATGTCTAGTCTCCTTTATGGCTCTAATCTGATAGTGGTAGTGGGGTGGTAGATGTCTAGTCTCCTTTATGGCTCTAATCTGATAGTGGTAGTGGGGTGGTAGATGTCTAGTCTCCTTTATGGCTCTAATCTGATAAAGGTAGTGGGGTGATAGATGTCTAGTCTCCTTTATGGCTCTAATCTGATAGTGATAGATGTCTAGTCTCCTTTATGGCTCTAATCTGATAGTGGTAGTGGGATGATAGATGTCTAGTCTCCTTTATGGTTCTAATCTGATAGTGGTAGTGAGGTGGTAGATGTCTAGTCTCCTTTATGGCTCTAATCTGATAGTAGTAGTGGGGTGGTAGATGTCTAGTCTCCCTTATGGCTCTAATCTGATAGTAGTAGTGGGGTGGTATATGTCTAGTCTCCTTTATGGCTCTAATCTCATAGTGGTAGTGGGGTGGTAGATGTCTAGTCTCCTTTAAGGCTCTAATCTGATAGTGGTAGTGGGGTGGTAGATGTCTAGTCTCCTTTATGGCTCTAATCTGATAGTGGTAGTGGGGTGGTAGATGTCTAGTCTCCTTTATGGCTCTAATCTGATAGTGGTAGTGGGGTGGTAGATGTCTAGTCTCCTTTATGACTCTAATCTGATAGTGGTAGTGGGGTGGTAGATGTCTAGTCTCCTTTATGACTCTAATCTGATAGTGGTAGATGTCTAGTCTCCTTTATGGCTCTACTCTGATAGTGGTAGTGGGGTGGTAGATGTCTATTCTCCTTTATGGCTCTAATCTGATAGTGGTAATGGGGTGGTAGATGTCTAGTCTCCTTTATGGCTCTAATCTGATAGTGGTAGAGGGGTGGTAGATGTCTAGTCTCCTTATGGCTCTAATCTGATAGTGGTAGATGTCTAGTCTCCTTTATGGCTCTAATCTGATAGTGGTAGTGGGGTGGTAGATGTCTAGTATCCTTTATGGCTCTAATCTGATAGTGGTAGAGGGGTGGTAGATGTCTAGTCTCCTTATGGCTCTAATCTGATAGTGGTAGATGTCTAGTCTCCTTTATGGCTCTAATCTGATAGTGGTAGTGGGGTGGTAGATGTCTAGTCTCCTTTATGGCTCTAATCTGATAGTGGTAGTGGGGTGGTAGATGTCTAGTCTCCTTTATGGTTCTAATCTGATAGTGGTAGTGAGGTGGTAGATGTCTAGTCTCCTTTATGGCTCTAATCTGATAGTAGTAGTGGGGTGGTAGATGTCTAGTCTCCCTTATGGCTCTAATCTGATAGTAGTAGTGGGGTGGTAGATGTCTAGTCTCCTTTATGGCTCTAATCTGATAGTGGTAGTGGGGTGGTAGATGTCTAGTCTCCTTTATGGCTCTAATCTGATAGTGGTAGTGGGATGACAGATGTCTAGTCTCCTTTATGGCTCTAATCTGATAGTGGTAGTGGGGTGGTAGATGTCTAGTCTCCTTATGGCTCTAATCTGATAGTGGTAGTGAGGTGGTAGATGTCTAGTCTCCTTTATGTTTCTAATCTGATAGTGGTAGTGGGGTGGTAGATGTCTAGTCTCCTTTATGACTCTAATCTGATAGTGGTAGATGTCTAGTCTCCTTTATGGCTCTACTCTGATAGTGGTAGGGGGGTGGTAGATGTCTATTCTCCTTTATGACTCTAATCTGATAGTGGTAGATGTCTAGTCTCCTTTATGGCTGTACTCTGATAGTGGTAGTGGGGTGGTAGATGTCTATTCTCCTTTATGTCTCTAATCTGATAGTGGTAATGGGGTGGTAGATGTCTAGTCTCCTTTATGGCTCTAATCTGATAGTGGTAGTGGGGTGGTAGATGTCTAGTCTCCTTATGGCTCTAATCTGATAGTGGTAGTGAGGTGGTAGATGTCTAGTCTCCTTTATGGCTCTAATCTGATAGTGGTAGTGGGGTGGTAGATGTCTAGTCTCCTTTATGGCTCTAATCTGATAGTAGTAGTGGGGTGGTAGATGTCTAGTCTCCCTTATGGCTCTAATCTGATAGTAGTAGTGGGGTGGTATATGTCTAGTCTCCTTTATGGCTCTAATCTCATAGTGGTAGTGGGGTGGTAGATGTCTAGTCTCCTTTAAGGCTCTAATCTGATAGTGGTAGTGGGGTGGTAGATGTCTAGTCTCCTTTATGGCTCTAATCTGATAGTGGTAGTGGGGTGGTAGATGTCTAGTCTCCTTTATGACTCTAATCTGATAGTGGTAGTGGGGTGGTAGATGTCTAGTCTCCTTTATGACTCTAATCTGATAGTGGTAGATGTCTAGTCTCCTTTATGGCTCTACTCTGATAGTGGTAGTGGGGTGGTAGATGTCTATTCTCCTTTATGGCTCTAATCTGATAGTGGTAATGGGGTGGTAGATGTCTAGTCTCCTTTATGGCTCTAATCTGATAGTGGTAGTGGGGTGGTAGATGTCTAGTCTCCTTATGGCTCTAATCTGATAGTGGTAGATGTCTAGTCTCCTTTATGGCTCTAATCTGATAGTGGTAGTGGGGTGGTAGATGTCTAGTCTCCTTTATGGCTCTAATCTGATAGTGGTAGTGGGGTGGTAGATGTCTAGTCTCCTTTATGGTTCTAATCTGATAGTGGTAGTGAGGTGGTAGATGTCTAGTCTCCTTTATGGCTCTAATCTGATAGTAGTAGTGGGGTGGTAGATGTCTAGTCTCCCTTATGGCTCTAATCTGATAGTAGTAGTGGGGTGGTAGATGTCTAGTCTCCTTTATGGCTCTAATCTGATAGTGGTAGTGAGGTGGTAGATGTCTAGTCTCCTTTATGCTCTAATCTGATAGTGGTAGTGAGGTGGTAGATGTCTAGTCTCCTTTATGGCTCTAATCTGATAGTAGTAGTGGGGTGGTAGATGTCTAGTCTCCCTTATGGCTCTAATCTGATAGTAGTAGTGGGGTGGTAGATGTCTAGTCTCCTTTATGGCTCTAATCTGATAGTGGTATATGTCTAGTCTCTTTTTTGGCTCTAATCTGATAGTGGTAGTGGGGTGGTAGATGTCTAGTCTCCTTTATGGCTCTAATCTGATAGTGGTAGTGGGGTGGTAGATGTCTAGTCTCCTTTATGGCTCTAATCTGATAGTGGTAGTGGGGTGGTAGATGTCTAGTCTCCTTTATGGCTCTAATCTGATAGTGGTAGTGGGGTGGTAGATGTCTAGTCTCCTTTATGGCTCTAATCTGATAGTGGTAGTGGGGTGGTAGATGTCTAGTCTCCTTTATGGCTCTAATCTGATAGTGGTAGTGGGGCGATAGATGTCTAGTCTCCTTTATGGCTCTAATCTGATAGTGATAGATGTCTAGTCTCCTTTATGGCTCTAATCTGATAGTGGTAGTGGGGTGATAGATGTCTAGTCTCCTTTATGGTTCTAATCTGATAGTGGTAGTGAGGTGGTAGATGTCTAGTCTCCTTTATGGCTCTAATCTGATAGTAGTAGTGGGGTGGTAGATGTCTAGTCTCCTTTATGGCTCTAATCTGATAGTGGTAGTGGGGTGGTAGATGTCTAGTCTCCTTTATGGCTCTAATCTGATAGTGGTAGTGGGGTGATAGATGTCTAGTCTCCTTTATGGCTCTAATCTGATAGTGATAGATGTCTAGTCTCCTTTATGGCTCTAATCTGATAGTGGTAGTGGGGTGATAGATGTCTAGTCTCCTTTATGGCTCTAATCTGATAGTGGTAGTGAGGTGGTAGATGTCTAGTCTCCTTTATGGCTCTAATCTGATAGTAGTAGTGGGGTGGTAGATGTCTAGTCTCCCTTATGGCTCTAATCTGATAGTAGTAGTGGGGTGGTATATGTCTAGTCTCCTTTATGGCTCTAATCTCATAGTGGTAGTGGGGTGGTAGATGTCTAGTCTCCTTTAAGGCTCTAATCTGATAGTGGTAGTGGGGTGGTAGATGTCTAGTCTCCTTTATGGCTCTAATCTGATAGTGGTAGTGGGGTGGTAGATGTCTAGTCTCCTTTATGGCTCTAATCTGATAGTGGTAGTGGGGTGGTAGATGTCTAGTCTCCTTTATGACTCTAATCTGATAGTGGTAGTGGGGTGGTAGATGTCTAGTCTCCTTTATGACTCTAATCTGATAGTGGTAGATGTCTAGTCTCCTTTATGGCTCTACTCTGATAGTGGTAGTGGGGTGGTAGATGTCTATTCTCCTTTATGGCTCTAATCTGATAGTGGTAATGGGGTGGTAGATGTCTAGTCTCCTTTATGGCTCTAATCTGATAGTGGTAGAGGGGTGGTAGATGTCTAGTCTCCTTATGGCTCTAATCTGATAGTGGTAGATGTCTAGTCTCCTTTATGGCTCTAATCTGATAGTGGTAGTGGGGTGGTAGATGTCTAGTATCCTTTATGGCTCTAATCTGATAGTGGTAGAGGGGTGGTAGATGTCTAGTCTCCTTATGGCTCTAATCTGATAGTGGTAGATGTCTAGTCTCCTTTATGGCTCTAATCTGATAGTGGTAGTGGGGTGGTAGATGTCTAGTCTCCTTTATGGCTCTAATCTGATAGTGGTAGTGGGGTGGTAGATGTCTAGTCTCCTTTATGGTTCTAATCTGATAGTGGTAGTGAGGTGGTAGATGTCTAGTCTCCTTTATGGCTCTAATCTGATAGTAGTAGTGGGGTGGTAGATGTCTAGTCTCCCTTATGGCTCTAATCTGATAGTAGTAGTGGGGTGGTAGATGTCTAGTCTCCTTTATGGCTCTAATCTGATAGTGGTAGTGGGGTGGTAGATGTCTAGTCTCCTTTATGGCTCTAATCTGATAGTGGTAGTGGGATGACAGATGTCTAGTCTCCTTTATGGCTCTAATCTGATAGTGGTAGTGGGGTGGTAGATGTCTAGTCTCCTTATGGCTCTAATCTGATAGTGGTAGTGAGGTGGTAGATGTCTAGTCTCCTTTATGTTTCTAATCTGATAGTGGTAGTGGGGTGGTAGATGTCTAGTCTCCTTTATGACTCTAATCTGATAGTGGTAGATGTCTAGTCTCCTTTATGGCTCTACTCTGATAGTGGTAGGGGGGTGGTAGATGTCTATTCTCCTTTATGACTCTAATCTGATAGTGGTAGATGTCTAGTCTCCTTTATGGCTGTACTCTGATAGTGGTAGTGGGGTGGTAGATGTCTATTCTCCTTTATGTCTCTAATCTGATAGTGGTAATGGGGTGGTAGATGTCTAGTCTCCTTTATGGCTCTAATCTGATAGTGGTAGTGGGGTGGTAGATGTCTAGTCTCCTTATGGCTCTAATCTGATAGTGGTAGTGAGGTGGTAGATGTCTAGTCTCCTTTATGGCTCTAATCTGATAGTGGTAGTGGGGTGGTAGATGTCTAGTCTCCTTTATGGCTCTAATCTGATAGTAGTAGTGGGGTGGTAGATGTCTAGTCTCCCTTATGGCTCTAATCTGATAGTAGTAGTGGGGTGGTATATGTCTAGTCTCCTTTATGGCTCTAATCTCATAGTGGTAGTGGGGTGGTAGATGTCTAGTCTCCTTTAAGGCTCTAATCTGATAGTGGTAGTGGGGTGGTAGATGTCTAGTCTCCTTTATGGCTCTAATCTGATAGTGGTAGTGGGGTGGTAGATGTCTAGTCTCCTTTATGGCTCTAATCTGATAGTGGTAGTGGGGTGGTAGATGTCTAGTCTCCTTTATGACTCTAATCTGATAGTGGTAGTGGGGTGGTAGATGTCTAGTCTCCTTTATGACTCTAATCTGATAGTGGTAGATGTCTAGTCTCCTTTATGGCTCTACTCTGATAGTGGTAGTGGGGTGGTAGATGTCTATTCTCCTTTATGGCTCTAATCTGATAGTGGTAATGGGGTGGTAGATGTCTAGTCTCCTTTATGGCTCTAATCTGATAGTGGTAGTGGGGTGGTAGATGTCTAGTCTCCTTATGGCTCTAATCTGATAGTGGTAGATGTCTAGTCTCCTTTATGGCTCTAATCTGATAGTGGTAGTGGGGTGGTAGATGTCTAGTCTCCTTTATGGCTCTAATCTGATAGTGGTAGTGGGGTGGTAGATGTCTAGTCTCCTTTATGGTTCTAATCTGATAGTGGTAGTGAGGTGGTAGATGTCTAGTCTCCTTTATGGCTCTAATCTGATAGTAGTAGTGGGGTGGTAGATGTCTAGTCTCCCTTATGGCTCTAATCTGATAGTAGTAGTGGGGTGGTAGATGTCTAGTCTCCTTTATGGCTCTAATCTGATAGTGGTAGTGAGGTGGTAGATGTCTAGTCTCCTTTATGCTCTAATCTGATAGTGGTAGTGAGGTGGTAGATGTCTAGTCTCCTTTATGGCTCTAATCTGATAGTAGTAGTGGGGTGGTAGATGTCTAGTCTCCCTTATGGCTCTAATCTGATAGTAGTAGTGGGGTGGTAGATGTCTAGTCTCCTTTATGGCTCTAATCTGATAGTGGTATATGTCTAGTCTCTTTTTTGGCTCTAATCTGATAGTGGTAGTGGGGTGGTAGATGTCTAGTCTCCTTTATGGCTCTAATCTGATAGTGGTAGTGGGGTGGTAGATGTCTAGTCTCCTTTATGGCTCTAATCTGATAGTGGTAGTGGGGTGGTAGATGTCTAGTCTCCTTTATGGCTCTAATCTGATAGTGGTAGTGGGGTGGTAGATGTCTAGTCTCCTTTATGGCTCTAATCTGATAGTGGTAGTGGGGTGGTAGATGTCTAGTCTCCTTTATGGCTCTAATCTGATAAAGGTAGTGGGGTGATAGATGTCTAGTCTCCTTTATGGCTCTAATCTGATAGTGATAGATGTCTAGTCTCCTTTATGGCTCTAATCTGATAGTGGTAGTGGGATGATAGATGTCTAGTCTCCTTTATGGTTCTAATCTGATAGTGGTAGTGAGGTGGTAGATGTCTAGTCTCCTTTATGGCTCTAATCTGATAGTAGTAGTGGGGTGGTAGATGTCTAGTCTCCCTTATGGCTCTAATCTGATAGTAGTAGTGGGGTGGTATATGTCTAGTCTCCTTTATGGCTCTAATCTCATAGTGGTAGTGGGGTGGTAGATGTCTAGTCTCCTTTAAGGCTCTAATCTGATAGTGGTAGTGGGGTGGTAGATGTCTAGTCTCCTTTATGGCTCTAATCTGATAGTGGTAGTGGGGTGGTAGATGTCTAGTCTCCTTTATGGCTCTAATCTGATAGTGGTAGTGGGGTGGTAGATGTCTAGTCTCCTTTATGACTCTAATCTGATAGTGGTAGTGGGGTGGTAGATGTCTAGTCTCCTTTATGACTCTAATCTGATAGTGGTAGATGTCTAGTCTCCTTTATGGCTCTACTCTGATAGTGGTAGTGGGGTGGTAGATGTCTATTCTCCTTTATGGCTCTAATCTGATAGTGGTAATGGGGTGGTAGATGTCTAGTCTCCTTTATGGCTCTAATCTGATAGTGGTAGAGGGGTGGTAGATGTCTAGTCTCCTTATGGCTCTAATCTGATAGTGGTAGATGTCTAGTCTCCTTTATGGCTCTAATCTGATAGTGGTAGTGGGGTGGTAGATGTCTAGTATCCTTTATGGCTCTAATCTGATAGTGGTAGTGGGGTGGTAGATGTCTAGTCTCCTTTATGGCTCTAATCTGATAGTGGTAGTGAGGTGGTAGATGTCTAGTCTCCTTTATGGCTCTAATCTGATAGTAGTAGTGGGGTGGTAGATGTCTAGTCTCCCTTATGGCTCTAATCTGATAGTAGTAGTGGGGTGGTAGATGTCTAGTCTCCTTTATGGCTCTAATCTGATAGTGGTAGTGGGGTGGTAGATGTCTAGTCTCCTTTATGGCTCTAATCTGATAGTGGTAGTGGGATGACAGATGTCTAGTCTCCTTTATGGCTCTAATCTGATAGTGGTAGTGGGGTGGTAGATGTCTAGTCTCCTTATGGCTCTAATCTGATAGTGGTAGTGAGGTGGTAGATGTCTAGTCTCCTTTATGACTCTAATCTGATAGTGGTAGATGTCTAGTCTCCTTTATGGCTCTACTCTGATAGTGGTAGAGGGGTGGTAGATGTTTATTCTCCTTTATGACTCTAATCTGATAGTGGTAGATGTCTAGTCTCCTTTATGGCTCTACTCTGATAGTGGTAGTGGGGTGGTAGATGTCTATTCTCCTTTATGTCTCTAATCTGATAGTGGTAATGGGGTGGTAGATGTCTAGTCTCCTTTATGGCTCTAATCTGATAGTGGTAGTGGGGTGGTAGATGTCTAGTCTCCTTATGGCTCTAATCTGATAGTGGTAGTGAGGTGGTAGATGTCTAGTCTCCTTTATGGCTCTAATCTGATAGTGGTAGTGGGGTGGTAGATGTCTAGTCTCCTTTATGGCTCTAATCTGATAGTAGTAGTGGGGTGGTAGATGTCTAGTCTCCCTTATGGCTCTAATCTGATAGTAGTAGTGGGGTGGTATATGTCTAGTCTCCTTTATGGCTCTAATCTCATAGTGGTAGTGGGGTGGTAGATGTCTAGTCTCCTTTAAGGCTCTAATCTGATAGTGGTAGTGGGGTGGTAGATGTCTAGTCTCCTTTATGGCTCTAATCTGATAGTGGTAGTGGGGTGGTAGATGTCTAGTCTCCTTTATGGCTCTAATCTGATAGTGGTAGTGGGGTGGTAGATGTCTAGTCTCCTTTATGACTCTAATCTGATAGTGGTAGTGGGGTGGTAGATGTCTAGTCTCCTTTATGACTCTAATCTGATAGTGGTAGATGTCTAGTCTCCTTTATGGCTCTACTCTGATAGTGGTAGTGGGGTGGTAGATGTCTATTCTCCTTTATGGCTCTAATCTGATAGTGGTAATGGGGTGGTAGATGTCTAGTCTCCTTTATGGCTCTAATCTGATAGTGGTAGTGGGGTGGTAGATGTCTAGTCTCCTTATGGCTCTAATCTGATAGTGGTAGATGTCTAGTCTCCTTTATGGCTCTAATCTGATAGTGGTAGTGGGGTGGTAGATGTCTAGTCTCCTTTATGGCTCTAATCTGATAGTGGTAGTGGGGTGGTAGATGTCTAGTCTCCTTTATGGTTCTAATCTGATAGTGGTAGTGAGGTGGTAGATGTCTAGTCTCCTTTATGGCTCTAATCTGATAGTAGTAGTGGGGTGGTAGATGTCTAGTCTCCCTTATGGCTCTAATCTGATAGTAGTAGTGGGGTGGTAGATGTCTAGTCTCCTTATGGCTCTAATCTGATAGTGGTAGATGTCTAGTCTCCTTTATGGCTCTACTCTGATAGTGGTAGAGGGGTGGTAGATGTTTATTCTCCTTTATGACTCTAATCTGATAGTGGTAGATGTCTAGTCTCCTTTATGGCTCTACTCTGATAGTGGTAGTGGGGTGGTAGATGTCTATTCTCCTTTATGTCTCTAATCTGATAGTGGTAATGGGGTGGTAGATGTCTAGTCTCCTTTATGGCTCTAATCTGATAGTGGTAGTGGGGTGGTAGATGTCTAGTCTCCTTATGGCTCTAATCTGATAGTGGTAGTGAGGTGGTAGATGTCTAGTCTCCTTTATGGCTCTAATCTGATAGTGGTAGTGGGGTGGTAGATGTCTAGTCTCCTTTATGGCTCTAATCTGATAGTGGTAGTGGGGTGGTAGATGTCTAGTCTCCTTTATGGCTCTAATCTGATAGTAGTAGTGGGGTGGTAGATGTCTAGTCTCCTTTATGGCTCTAATCTCATAGTGGTAGTGGGGTGGTAGATGTCTAGTCTCCTTTAAGGCTCTAATCTGATAGTGGTAGTGGGGTGGTAGATGTCTAGTCTCCTTTATGGCTCTAATCTGATAGTGGTAGTGGGGTGGTAGATGTCTAGTCTCCTTTATGGCTCTAATCTGATAGTGGTAGTGGGGTGGTAGATGTCTAGTCTCCTTTATGACTCTAATCTGATAGTGGTAGTGGGGTGGTAGATGTCTAGTCTCCTTTATGACTCTAATCTGATAGTGGTAGATGTCTAGTCTCCTTTATGGCTCTACTCTGATAGTGGTAGTGGGGTGGTAGATGTCTATTCTCCTTTATGGCTCTAATCTGATAGTGGTAATGGGGTGGTAGATGTCTAGTCTCCTTTATGGCTCTAATCTGATAGTGGTAGTGGGGTGGTAGATGTCTAGTCTCCTTATGGCTCTAATCTGATAGTGGTAGATGTCTAGTCTCCTTTATGGCTCTAATCTGATAGTGGTAGTGGGGTGGTAGATGTCTAGTCTCCTTTATGGCTCTAATCTGATAGTGGTAGTGGGGTGGTAGATGTCTAGTCTCCTTTATGGTTCTAATCTGATAGTGGTAGTGAGGTGGTAGATGTCTAGTCTCCTTTATGGCTCTAATCTGATAGTAGTAGTGGGGTGGTAGATGTCTAGTCTCCCTTATGGCTCTAATCTGATAGTAGTAGTGGGGTGGTAGATGTCTAGTCTCCTTATGGCTCTAATCTGATAGTGGTAGTGGGGTGGTAGATGTCTAGTCTCCTTTATGGCTCTAATCTGATAGTGGTAGTGGGGTGGTAGATGTCTAGTCTCCTTTATGGTTCTAATCTGATAGTGGTAGTGAGGTGGTAGATGTCTAGTCTCCTTTATGGCTCTAATCTGATAGTGGTAGTGGGGTGGTAGATGTCTAGTCTCCTTTATGGCTCTAATCTGATAGTGGTAGTGGGATGACAGATGTCTAGTCTCCTTTATGGCTCTAATCTGATAGTGGTAGTGGGGTGGTAGATGTCTAGTCTCCTTATGGCTCTAATCTGATAGTGGTAGTGAGGTGGTAGATGTCTAGTCTCCTTTATGTTTCTAATCTGATAGTGGTAGTGAGGTAGTAGATGTCTAGTCTCCCTTATGGCTCTAATCTGATAGTGGTAGTGGGGTGGTAGATGTATAGTCTCCTTTATGGCTCTAATCTGATAGTGGTAGTGGGGTGGTAGATGTCTAGTCTCCTTTATGGTTCTAATCTGATAGTGGTAGTGAGGTGGTAGATGTCTAGTCTCCTTTATGCTCTAATCTGATAGTGGTAGTGAGGTGGTAGATGTCTAGTCTCCTTTATGGCTCTAATCTGATAGTAGTAGTGGGGTGGTAGATGTCTAGTCTCCCTTATGGCTCTAATCTGATAGTAGTAGTGGGGTGGTAGATGTCTAGTCTCCTTTATGGCTCTAATCTGATAGTGGTAGTGGGGTGGTAGATGTCTAGTCTCCTTTATGGTTCTAATCTGATAGTGGTAGTGAGGTGGTAGATGTCTAGTCTCCTTTATGGCTCTAATCTGATAGTGGTAGTGGGGTGGTAGATGTCTAGTCTCCTTTATGGCTCTAATCTGATAGTGGTAGTGGGATGACAGATGTCTAGTCTCCTTTATGGCTCTAATCTGATAGTGGTAGTGGGGTGGTAGATGTCTAGTCTCCTTATGGCTCTAATCTGATAGTGGTAGTGAGGTGGTAGATGTCTAGTCTCCTTTATGTTTCTAATCTGATAGTGGTAGTGAGGTAGTAGATGTCTGGTCTCCCTTATGGCTCTAATCTGATAGTGGTAGTGGGGTGGTAGATGTATAGTCTCCTTTATGGCTCTAATCTGATAGTGGTAGTGGGGTGGTAGATGTCTAGTCTCCTTTATGGTTCTAATCTGATAGTGGTAGTGAGGTGGTAGATGTCTAGTCTCCTTTATGCTCTAATCTGATAGTGGTAGTGAGGTGGTAGATGTCTAGTCTCCTTTATGGCTCTAATCTGATAGTAGTAGTGGGGTGGTAGATGTCTAGTCTCCCTTATGGCTCTAATCTGATAGTAGTAGGTGGGTGGTAGATGTCTAGTCTCCTTTATTGCTCTAATCTGATAGTGGTATATGTCTAGTCTCTTTTTTGGCTCTAATCTGATAGTGGTAGTGGGGTGGTAGATGTCTAGTCTCCTTTATGGCTCTAATCTGATAGTGGTAGTGGGGTGGTAGATGTCTAGTCTCCTTTATGGCTCTAATCTGATAGTGGTAGTGGGGTGGTAGATGTCTAGTCTCCTTTATGGCTCTAATCTGATAGTGGTAGTGGGGTGGTAGATGTCTAGTCTCCTTTATGGCTCTAATCTGATAGTGGTAGTGGGGTGGTAGATGTCTAGTCTCCTTTATGGCTCTAATCTGATAAAGGTAGTGGGGTGATAGATGTCTAGTCTCCTTTATGGCTCTAATCTGATAGTGATAGATGTCTAGTCTCCTTTATGGCTCTAATCTGATAGTGGTAGTGGGATGATAGATGTCTAGCCTCCTTTATGGTTCTAATCTGATAGTGGTAGTGAGGTGGTAGATGTCTAGTCTCCTTTATGGCTCTAATCTGATAGTAGTAGTGGGGTGGTAGATGTCTAGTCTCCCTTATGGCTCTAATCTGATAGTAGTAGTGGGGTGGTATATGTCTAGTCTCCTTTATGGCTCTAATCTCATAGTGGTGGTGGGGTGGTAGATGTCTAGTCTCCTTTAAGGCTCTAATCTGATAGTGGTAGTGGGGTGGTAGATGTCTAGTCTCCTTTATGGCTCTAATCTGATAGTGGTAGTGGGGTGGTAGATGTCTAGTCTCCTTTATGGCTCTAATCTGATAGTGGTAGTGGGGTGGTAGATGTCTAGTCTCCTTTATGACTCTAATCTGATAGTGGTAGTGGGGTGGTAGATGTCTAGTCTCCTTTATGACTCTAATCTGATAGTGGTAGATGTCTAGTCTCCTTTATGGCTCTACTCTGATAGTGGTAGTGGGGTGGTAGATGTCTATTCTCCTTTATGGCTCTAATCTGATAGTGGTAGTGGGGTGGTAGATGTCTAGTCTCCTTTACGGCTCTAATCTGATAGTGGTAGTGGGGTGGTAGATGTCTAGTCTCCTTTATGGCTCTAATCTGATAGTGGTAGTGGGGTGGTAGATGTCTAGTCTCCTTTATGGCTCTAATCTGATAGTGGTAGTGGGGTGGTAGATGTCTAGTCTCCTTTATGGTTCTAATCTGATAGTGGTAGTGGGGTGGTAGATGTCTAGTCTCCTTTATGGCTCTAATCTGATAGTAGTAGTGGGGTGGTAGATGTCTAGTCTCCCTTATGGCTCTAATCTGATAGTAGTAGTGGGGTGGTAGATGTCTAGTCTCCTTTATGGCTCTAATCTGATAGTGGTAGTGGGGTGGTAGATGTCTAGTCTCCTTTATGGCTCTAATCTGATAGTGGTAGTGGGATGACAGATGTCTAGTCTCCTTTATGGCTCTAATCTGATAGTGGTAGTGGGGTGGTAGATGTCTAGTCTCCTTTATGGCTCTAATCTGATAGTGGTAGTGAGTTGGTAGATGTCTAGTCTCCTTTATGTTTCTAATCTGATAGTGGTAGTGGGGTGGTAGATGTCTAGTCTCCTTTATGACTCTAATCTGATAGTGGTAGATGTCTAGTCTCCTTTATGGCTCTACTCTGATAGTGGTAGGGGGGTGGTAGATGTCTATTCTCCTTTATGACTCTAATCTGATAGTGGTAGATGTCTAGTCTCCTTTATGGCTGTACTCTGATAGTGGTAGTGGGGTGGTAGATGTCTATTCTCCTTTATGTCTCTAATCTGATAGTGGTAATGGGGTGGTAGATGTCTAGTCTCCTTTATGGCTCTAATCTGATAGTGGTAGTGGGGTGGTAGATGTCTAGTCTCCTTATGGATCTAATCTGATAGTGGTAGTGAGGTGGTAGATGTCTAGTCTCCTTTATGGCTCTAATCTGATAGTGGTAGTGGGGTGGTAGATGTCTAGTCTCCTTTATGGCTCTAATCTGATAGTAGTAGTGGGGTGGTAGATGTCTAGTCTCCCTTATGCTTCTAATCTGATAGTAGTAGTGGGGTGGTAGATGTCTAGTCTCCTTTATGGTTCTAATCTGATAGTGGTAGTGAGGTGGTAGATGTCTAGTCTCCTTTATGCTCTAATCTGATAGTGGTAGTGAGGTGGTAGATGTCTAGTCTCCTTTATGGCTCTAATCTGATAGTAGTAGTGGGGTGGTAGATGTCTAGTCTCCCTTATGGCTCTAATCTGATAGTAGTAGTGGGGTGGTAGATGTCTAGTCTCCTTTATGGCTCTAATCTGATAGTGGTAGTGGGGTGGTAGATGTCTAGTCTCCTTTATGGTTCTAATCTGATAGTGGTAGTGAGGTGGTAGATGTCTAGTCTCCTTTATGGCTCTAATCTGATAGTGGTAGTGGGGTGGTAGATGTCTAGTCTCCTTTATGGCTCTAATCTGATAGTGGTAGTGGGATGACAGATGTCTAGTCTCCTTTATGGCTCTAATCTGATAGTGGTAGTGGGGTGGTAGATGTCTAGTCTCCTTATGGCTCTAATCTGATAGTGGTAGTGAGGTGGTAGATGTCTAGTCTCCTTTATGTTTCTAATCTGATAGTGGTAGTGAGGTAGTAGATGTCTGGTCTCCCTTATGGCTCTAATCTGATAGTGGTAGTGGGGTGGTAGATGTATAGTCTCCTTTATTGCTCTAATCTGATAGTGGTAGTGGGGTGGTAGATGTCTAGTCTCCTTTATGGTTCTAATCTGATAGTGGTAGTGAGGTGGTAGATGTCTAGTCTCCTTTATGCTCTAATCTGATAGTGGTAGTGAGGTGGTAGATGTCTAGTCTCCTTTATGGCTCTAATCTGATAGTAGTAGTGGGGTGGTAGATGTCTAGTCTCCCTTATGGCTCTAATCTGATAGTAGTAGGTGGGTGGTAGATGTCTAGTCTCCTTTATTGCTCTAATCTGATAGTGGTATATGTCTAGTCTCTTTTTTGGCTCTAATCTGATAGTGGTAGTGGGGTGGTAGATGTCTAGTCTCCTTTATGGCTCTAATCTGATAGTGGTAGTGGGGTGGTAGATGTCTAGTCTCCTTTATGGCTCTAATCTGATAGTGGTAGTGGGGTGGTAGATGTCTAGTCTCCTTTATGGCTCTAATCTGATAGTGGTAGTGGGGTGGTAGATGTCTAGTCTCCTTTATGGCTCTAATCTGATAGTGGTAGTGGGGTGGTAGATGTCTAGTCTCCTTTATGGCTCTAATCTGATAAAGGTAGTGGGGTGATAGATGTCTAGTCTCCTTTATGGCTCTAATCTGATAGTGATAGATGTCTAGTCTCCTTTATGGCTCTAATCTGATAGTGGTAGTGGGATGATAGATGTCTAGCCTCCTTTATGGTTCTAATCTGATAGTGGTAGTGAGGTGGTAGATGTCTAGTCTCCTTTATGGCTCTAATCTGATAGTAGTAGTGGGGTGGTAGATGTCTAGTCTCCCTTATGGCTCTAATCTGATAGTAGTAGTGGGGTGGTATATGTCTAGTCTCCTTTATGGCTCTAATCTCATAGTGGTAGTGGGATGATAGATGTCTAGTCTCCTTTAAGGCTCTAATCTGATAGTGGTAGTGGGGTGGTAGATGTCTAGTCTCCTTTATGGCTCTAATCTGATAGTGGTAGTGGGGTGGTAGATGTCTAGTCTCCTTTATGGCTCTAATCTGATAGTGGTAGTGGGGTGGTAGATGTCTAGTCTCCTTTATGACTCTAATCTGATAGTGGTAGTGGGGTGGTAGATGTCTAGTCTCCTTTATGGCTCTAATCTGATAAAGGTAGTGGGGTGATAGATGTCTAGTCTCCTTTATGGCTCTAATCTGATAGTGATAGATGTCTAGTCTCCTTTATGGCTCTAATCTGATAGTGGTAGTGGGATGATAGATGTCTAGCCTCCTTTATGGTTCTAATCTGATAGTGGTAGTGAGGTGGTAGATGTCTAGTCTCCTTTATGGCTCTAATCTGATAGTAGTAGTGGGGTGGTAGATGTCTAGTCTCCCTTATGGCTCTAATCTGATAGTAGTAGTGGGGTGGTATATGTCTAGTCTCCTTTATGGCTCTAATCTGATAGTGGTAGTGGGGTGGTAGATGTCTAGTCTCCTTTAAGGCTCTAATCTGATAGTGGTAGTGGGGTGGTAGATGTCTAGTCTCCTTTATGGCTCTAATCTGATAGTGGTAGTGGGGTGGTAGATGTCTAGTCTCCTTTATGGCTCTAATCTGATAGTGGTAGTGGGGTGGTAGATGTCTAGTCTCCTTTATGACTCTAATCTGATAGTGGTAGTGGGGTGGTAGATGTCTAGTCTCCTTTATGACTCTAATCTGATAGTGGTAGATGTCTAGTCTCCTTTATGGCTCTACTCTGATAGTGGTAGTGGGGTGGTAGATGTCTATTCTCCTTTATGGCTCTAATCTGATAGTGGTAATGGGGTGGTAGATGTCTAGTCTCCTTTACGGCTCTAATCTGATAGTGGTAGTGGGGTGGTAGATGTCTAGTCTCCTTATGGCTCTAATCTGATAGTGGTAGATGTCTAGTCTCCTTTATGGCTCTAATCTGATAGTGGTAGTGGGGTGGTAGATGTCTAGTCTCCTTTATGGCTCTAATCTGATAGTGGTAGTGGGGTGGTAGATGTCTAGTCTCCTTTATGGTTCTAATCTGATAGTGGTAGTGAGGTGGTAGATGTCTAGTCTCCTTTATGGCTCTAATCTGATAGTAGTAGTGGGGTGGTAGATGTCTAGTCTCCTTTATGGCTCTAATCTGATAGTAGTAGTGGGGTGGTAGATGTCTAGTCTCCTTTATGGCTCTAATCTGATAGTGGTAGTGGGGTGGTAGATGTCTAGTCTCCTTTATGGCTCTAATCTGATAGTGGTAGTGGGATGACAGATGTCTAGTCTCCTTTATGGCTCTAATCTGATAGTGGTAGTGGGGTGGTAGATGTCTAGTCTCCTTATGGCTCTAATCTGATAGTGGTAGTGAGGTGGTAGATGTCTAGTCTCCTTTATGTTTCTAATCTGATAGTGGTAGTGGGGTGGTAGATGTCTAGTCTCCTTTATGACTCTAATCTGATAGTGGTAGATGTCTAGTCTCCTTTATGGCTCTACTCTGATAGTGGTAGGGGGGTGGTAGATGTCTATTCTCCTTTATGACTCTAATCTGATAGTGGTAGATGTCTAGTCTCCTTTATGGCTGTACTCTGATAGTGGTAGTGGGGTGGTAGATGTCTAGTCTCCTTTATGTCTCTAATCTGATAGTGGTAATGGGGTGGTAGATGTCTAGTCTCCTTTATGGCTCTAATCTGATAGTGGTAGTGGGGTGGTAGATGTCTAGTCTCCTTATGGCTCTAATCTGATAGTGGTAGTGAGGTGGTAGATGTCTAGTCTCCTTTATGGCTCTAATCTGATAGTGGTAGTGGGGTGGTAGATGTCTAGTCTCCTTTATGGCTCTAATCTGATAGTAGTAGTGGGGTGGTAGATGTCTAGTCTCCCTTATGGCTCTAATCTGATAGTAGTAGTGGGGTGGTAGATGTCTAGTCTCCTTTATGGTTCTAATCTGATAGTGGTAGTGAGGTGGTAGATGTCTAGTCTCCTTTATGCTCTAATCTGATAGTGGTAGTGAGGTGGTAGATGTCTAGTCTCCTTTATGGCTCTAATCTGATAGTAGTAGTGGGGTGGTAGATGTCTAGTCTCCCTTATGGCTCTAATCTGATAGTAGTAGTGGGGTGGTAGATGTCTAGTCTCCTTTATGGCTCTAATCTGATAGTGGTAGTGGGGTGGTAGATGTCTAGTCTCCTTTATGGTTCTAATCTGATAGTGGTAGTGAGGTGGTAGATGTCTAGTCTCCTTTATGGCTCTAATCTGATAGTGGTAGTGGGGTGGTACATGTCTAGTCTCCTTTATGGCTCTAATCTGATAGTGGTAGTGGGATGACAGATGTCTAGTCTCCTTTATGGCTCTAATCTGATAGTGGTAGTGGGGTGGTAGATGTCTAGTCTCCTTATGGCTCTAATCTGATAGTGGTAGTGAGGTGGTAGATGTCTAGTCTCCTTTATGTTTCTAATCTGATAGTGGTAGTGAGGTAGTAGATGTCTGGTCTCCCTTATGGCTCTAATCTGATAGTGGTAGTGGGGTGGTAGATGTATAGTCTCCTTTATTGCTCTAATCTGATAGTGGTAGTGGGGTGGTAGATGTCTAGTCTCCTTTATGGTTCTAATCTGATAGTGGTAGTGAGGTGGTAGATGTCTAGTCTCCTTTATGCTCTAATCTGATAGTGGTAGTGAGGTGGTAGATGTCTAGTCTCCTTTATGGCTCTAATCTGATAGTAGTAGTGGGGTGGTAGATGTCTAGTCTCCCTTATGGCTCTAATCTGATAGTAGTAGGTGGGTGGTAGATGTCTAGTCTCCTTTATTGCTCTAATCTGATAGTGGTATATGTCTAGTCTCTTTTTTGGCTCTAATCTGATAGTGGTAGTGGGGTGGTAGATGTCTAGTCTCCTTTATGGCTCTAATCTGATAGTGGTAGTGGGGTGGTAGATGTCTAGTCTCCTTTATGGCTCTAATCTGATAGTGGTAGTGGGGTGGTAGATGTCTAGTCTCCTTTATGGCTCTAATCTGATAGTGGTAGTGGGGTGGTAGATGTCTAGTCTCCTTTATGGCTCTAATCTGATAGTGGTAGTGGGGTGGTAGATGTCTAGTCTCCTTTATGGCTCTAATCTGATAAAGGTAGTGGGGTGATAGATGTCTAGTCTCCTTTATGGCTCTAATCTGATAGTGATAGATGTCTAGTCTCCTTTATGGCTCTAATCTGATAGTGGTAGTGGGATGATAGATGTCTAGCCTCCTTTATGGTTCTAATCTGATAGTGGTAGTGAGGTGGTAGATGTCTAGTCTCCTTTATGGCTCTAATCTGATAGTAGTAGTGGGGTGGTAGATGTCTAGTCTCCCTTATGGCTCTAATCTGATAGTAGTAGTGGGGTGGTATATGTCTAGTCTCCTTTATGGCTCTAATCTCATAGTGGTAGTGGGATGATAGATGTCTAGTCTCCTTTAAGGCTCTAATCTGATAGTGGTAGTGGGGTGGTAGATGTCTAGTCTCCTTTATGGCTCTAATCTGATAGTGGTAGTGGGGTGGTAGATGTCTAGTCTCCTTTATGGCTCTAATCTGATAGTGGTAGTGGGGTGGTAGATGTCTAGTCTCCTTTATGACTCTAATCTGATAGTGGTAGTGGGGTGGTAGATGTCTAGTCTCCTTTATGACTCTAATCTGATAGTGGTAGATGTCTAGTCTCCTTTATGGCTCTACTCTGATAGTGGTAGTGGGGTGGTAGATGTCTATTCTCCTTTATGGCTCTAATCTGATAGTGGTAATGGGGTGGTAGATGTCTAGTCTCCTTTATGGCTCTAATCTGATAGTGGTAGTGGGGTGGTAGATGTCTAGTCTCCTTATGGCTCTAATCTGATAGTGGTAGATGTCTAGTCTCCTTTATGGCTCTAATCTGATAGTGGTAGTGGGGTGGTAGATGTCTAGTCTCCTTTATGGCTCTAATCTGATAGTGGTAGTGGGGTGGTAGATGTCTAGTCTCCTTTATGGTTCTAATCTGATAGTGGTAGTGAGGTGGTAGATGTCTAGTCTCCTTTATGGCTCTAATCTGATAGTAGTAGTGGGGTGGTAGATGTCTAGTCTCCCTTATGGCTCTAATCTGATAGTAGTAGTGGGGTGGTAGATGTCTAGTCTCCTTTATGGCTCTAATCTGATAGTGGTAGTGGGGTGGTAGATGTCTAGTCTCCTTTATGGCTCTAATCTGATAGTGGTAGTGGGATGACAGATGTCTAGTCTCCTTTATGGCTCTAATCTGATAGTGGTAGTGGGGTGGTAGATGTCTAGTCTCCTTATGGCTCTAATCTGATAGTGGTAGTGAGGTGGTATATGTCTAGTCTCCTTTATGGCTCTAATCTCATAGTGGTAGTGGGGTGGTAGATGTCTAGTCTCCTTTAAGGCTCTAATCTGATAGTGGTAGTGGGGTGGTAGATGTCTAGTCTCCTTTATGGCTCTAATCTGATAGTGGTAGTGGGGTGGTAGATGTCTAGTCTCCTTTATGGCTCTAATCTGATAGTGGTAGTGGGGTGGTAGATGTCTAGTCTCCTTTATGACTCTAATCTGATAGTGGTAGTGGGGTGGTAGATGTCTAGTCTCCTTTATGACTCTAATCTGATAGTGGTAGATGTCTAGTCTCCTTTATGGCTCTACTCTGATAGTGGTAGTGGGGTGGTAGATGTCTATTCTCCTTTATGGCTCTAATTTGATAGTGGTAATGGGGTGGTAGATGTCTAGTCTCCTTTATGGCTCTAATCTGATAGTGGTAGTGGGGTGGTAGATGTCTAGTCTCCTTATGGCTCTAATCTGATAGTGGTAGATGTCTAGTCTCCTTTGTGGCTCTAATCTGATAGTGGTAGTGGGGTGGTAGATGTCTAGTCTCCTTTATGGCTCTAATCTGATAGTGGTAGTGGGGTGGTAGATGTCTAGTCTCCTTTATGGTTCTAATCTGATAGTGGTAGTGAGGTGGTAGATGTCTAGTCTCCTTTATGGCTCTAATCTGATAGTAGTAGTGGGGTGGTAGATGTCTAGTCTCCCTTATGGCTCTAATCTGATAGTAGTAGTGGGGTGGTAGATGTCTAGTCTCCTTTATGGCTCTAATCTGATAGTGGTAGTGGGGTGGTAGATGTCTAGTCTCCTTTATGGCTCTAATCTGATAGTGGTAGTGGGATGACAGATGTCTAGTCTCCTTTATGGCTCTAATCTGATAGTGGTAGTGGGGTGGTAGATGTCTAGTCTCCTTATGGCTCTAATCTGATAGTGGTAGTGAGGTGGTAGATGTCTAGTCTCCTTTATGGCTCTAATCTGATAGTGGTAGTGGGGTGGTAGATGTCTAGTCTCCTTTATGACTCTAATCTGATAGTGGTGGGGTGGTAGATGTCTAGTCTCCTTTATGGCTCTACTCTGATAGTGGTAGGGGGGTGGTAGATGTCTATTCTCCTTTATGACTCTAATCTGATAGTGGTAGTGGGGTGGTATGTCTAGTCTCCTTTATGGCTCTACTCTGATAGTGGTAGTGGGGTGGTAGATGTCTATTCTCCTTTATGTCTCTAATCTGATAGTGGTAATGGGGTGGTAGATGTCTAGTCTCCTTTATGGCTCTAATCTGATAGTGGTAGTGGGGTGGTAGATGTCTAGTCTCCTTTATGGCTCTAATCTGATAGTGGTAGTGAGGTGGTAGATGTCTAGTCTCCTTTATGGCTCTAATCTGATAGTGGTAGTGGGGTGGTAGATGTCTAGTCTCCTTTATGGCTCTAATCTGATAGTAGTAGTGGGGTGGTAGATGTCTAGTCTCCTTTATGGCTCTAATCTGATAGTGGTAGTGGGGTGGTATATGTCTAGTCTCCTTTATGGCTCTAATCTGATAGTGGTAGTGGGGTGGTAGATGTCTAGTCTCCTTTATGGCTCTAATCTGATAGTGGTAGTGGGGTGGTAGATGTCTAGTCTCCTTTATGACTCTAATCTGATAGTGGTAGTTGGGTGGTAGATGTCTAGTCTCCTTTATGACTCTAATCTGATAGTGGTAGATGTCTAGTCTCCTTTATGGCTCTACTCTGATAGTGGTAGTGGGGTGGTAGATGTCTAGTCTCCTTTATGGCTCTAATCTGATAGTGGTAGTGGGGTGGTAGATGTCTAGTCTCCTTTATGGCTCTAATCTGATAGTGGTAGTGGGGTGGTAGATGTCTAGTCTCCTTATGGCTCTAATCTGATAGTGGTAGATGTCTAGTCTCCTTTATGGCTCTAATCTGATAGTGGTAGATGTCTAGTCTCCTTTATGGCTCTAATCTGATAGTGGTAGTGGGGTGGTAGATGTCTAGTCTCCTTTATGGCTCTAATCTGATAGTGGTAGTGGGGTGGTAGATGTCTAGTCTCCTTTATGGTTCTAATCTGATAGTGGTAGTGGGGTGGTAGATGTCTAGTCTCCCTTATGGCTCTAATCTGATAGTAGTAGTGGGGTGGTAGATGTCTAGTCTCCTTTATGGCTCTAATCTGATAGTGGTAGTGGGGTGGTAGATGTCTAGTCTCCTTTATGGCTCTAATCTGATAGTGGTAGTGGGATGACAGATGTCTAGTCTCCTTTATGGCTCTAATCTGATAGTGGTAGTGGGGTGGTAGATGTCTAGTCTCCTTATGGCTCTAATCTGATAGTGGTAGTGAGGTGGTAGATGTCTAGTCTCCTTTATGTTTCTAATCTGATAGTGGTAGTGGGGTGGTAGATGTCTAGTCTCCTTTATGACTCTAATCTGATAGTGGTAGATGTCTAGTCTCCTTTATGGCTCTACTCTGATAGTGGTAGTGGGGTGGTAGATGTCTAGTCTCCTTTATGGCTCTAATCTGATAGTGGTAGTGGGGTGGTAGATGTCTAGTCTCCTTTATGGTTCTAATCTGATAGTGGTAGTGAGGTGGTAGATGTCTAGTCTCCTTTATGGCTCTAATCTGATAGTGGTAGTGGGGTGGTAGATGTCTAGTCTCCTTTATGGCTCTAATCTGATAGTGGTAGTGGGATGACAGATGTCTAGTCTCCTTTATGGCTCTAATCTGATAGTGGTAGTGGGGTGGTAGATGTCTAGTCTCCTTATGGCTCTAATCTGATAGTGGTAGTGAGGTGGTAGATGTCTAGTCTCCTTTATGTTTCTAATCTGATAGTGGTAGTGAGGTGGTAGATGTCTAGTCTCCTTTATGGCTCTAATCTGATAGTGGTAGTGGGGTGGTAGATGTATAGTCTCCTTTATGGCTCTAATCTGATAGTGGTAGTGGGGTGGTAGATGTCTAGTCTCCTTATGGCTCTAATCTGATAGTGGTAGTGAGGTGGTAGATGTCTAGTCTCCTTTATGGCTCTAATCTGATAGTGGTAGTGGGGTGGTAGATGTCTAGTCTCCTTTATGGCTCTAATCTGATAGTAGTAGTGGGGTGGTAGATGTCTAGTCTCCCTTATGGCTCTAATCTGATAGTAGTAGTGGGGTGGTATATGTCTAGTCTCCTTTATGGCTCTAATCTCATAGTGGTAGTGGGGTGGTAGATGTCTAGTCTCCTTTAAGGCTCTAATCTGATAGTGGTAGTGGGGTGGTAGATGTCTAGTCTCCTTTATGGCTCTAATCTGATAGTGGTAGTGGGGTGGTAGATGTCTAGTCTCCTTTATGGCTCTAATCTGATAGTGGTAGTGGGGTGGTAGATGTCTAGTCTCCTTTATGACTCTAATCTGATAGTGGTAGTGGGGTGGTAGATGTCTAGTCTCCTTTATGGCTCTAATCTGATAGTGGTAGATGTCTAGTCTCCTTTATGGCTCTACTCTGATAGTGGTAGTGGGGTGGTAGATGTCTATTCTCCTTTATGGCTCTAATCTGATAGTGGTAATGGGGTGGTAGATGTCTAGTCTCCTTTATGGCTCTAATCTGATAGTGGTAGTGGGGTGGTAGATGTCTAGTCTCCTTATGGCTCTAATCTGATAGTGGTAGATGTCTAGTCTCCTTTATGGCTCTAATCTGATAGTGGTAGTGGGGTGGTAGATGTCTAGTCTCCTTATGGCTCTAATCTGATAGTGGTAGTGAGGTGGTAGATGTCTAGTCTCCTTTATGTTTCTAATCTGATAGTGGTAGTGAGGTGGTAGATGTCTAGTCTCCCTTATGGCTCTAATCTGATAGTGGTAGTGGGGTGGTAGATGTATAGTCTCCTTTATGGCTCTAATCTGATAGTGGTAGTGGGGTGGTAGATGTCTAGTCTCCTTATGGCTCTAATCTGATAGTGGTAGTGAGGTGGTAGATGTCTAGTCTCCTTTATGGCTCTAATCTGATAGTGGTAGTGGGGTGGTAGATGTCTAGTCTCCTTTATGGCTCTAATCTGATAGTAGTAGTGGGGTGGTAGATGTCTAGTCTCCCTTATGGCTCTAATCTGATAGTAGTAGTGGGGTGGTATATGTCTAGTCTCCTTTATGGCTCTAATCTCATAGTGGTAGTGGGGTGGTAGATGTCTAGTCTCCTTTAAGGCTCTAATCTGATAGTGGTAGTGGGGTGGTAGATGTCTAGTCTCCTTTATGGCTCTAATCTGATAGTGGTAGTGGGGTGGTAGATGTCTAGTCTCCTTTATGGCTCTAATCTGATAGTGGTAGTGGGGTGGTAGATGTCTAGTCTCCTTTATGACTCTAATCTGATAGTGGTAGTTGGGTGGTAGATGTCTAGTCTCCTTTATGACTCTAATCTGATAGTGGTAGATGTCTAGTCTCCTTTATGGCTCTACTCTGATAGTGGTAGTGGGGTGGTAGATGTCTATTCTCCTTTATGGCTCTAATCTGATAGTGGTAATGGGGTGGTAGATGTCTAGTCTCCTTTATGGCTCTAATCTGATAGTGGTAGTGGGGTGGTAGATGTCTAGTCTCCTTATGGCTCTAATCTGATAGTGGTAGATGTCTAGTCTCCTTTATGGCTCTAATCTGATAGTGGTAGTGGGGTGGTAGATGTCTAGTCTCCTTTATGGCTCTAATCTGATAGTGGTAGTGGGGTGGTAGATGTCTAGTCTCCTTTATGGTTCTAATCTGATAGTGGTAGTGAGGTGGTAGATGTCTAGTCTCCTTTATGGCTCTAATCTGATAGTAGTAGTGGGGTGGTAGATGTCTAGTCTCCCTTATGGCTCTAATCTGATAGTAGTAGTGGGGTGGTAGATGTCTAGTCTCCTTTATGGCTCTAATCTGATAGTGGTAGTGGGGTGGTAGATGTCTAGTCTCCTTTATGGCTCTAATCTGATAGTGGTAGTGGGATGACAGATGTCTAGTCTCCTTTATGGCTCTAATCTGATAGTGGTAGTGGGGTGGTAGATGTCTAGTCTCCTTATGGCTCTAATCTGATAGTGGTAGTGGGGTGTTAGATGTCTAGTCTCCTTTATGGTTCTAATCTGATAGTGGTAGTGGGGTGGTAGATGTCTAGTCTCCTTTATGACTCTAATCTGATAGTGGTAGATGTCTAGTCTCCTTTATGGCTCTACTCTGATAGTGGTAGTGGGGTGGTAGATGTCTAGTCTCCTTTATGGCTCTAATCTGATAGTGGTAGTGGGGTGGTAGATGTCTAGTCTCCTTTATGGTTCTAATCTGATAGTGGTAGTGAGGTGGTAGATGTCTAGTCTCCTTTATGGCTCTAATCTGATAGTGGTAGTGGGGTGGTAGATGTCTAGTCTCCTTTATGGCTCTAATCTGATAGTGGTAGTGGGATGACAGATGTCTAGTCTCCTTTATGGCTCTAATCTGATAGTGGTAGTGGGGTGGTAGATGTCTAGTCTCCTTATGGCTCTAATCTGATAGTGGTAGTGAGGTGGTAGATGTCTAGTCTCCTTTATGTTTCTAATCTGATAGTGGTAGTGAGGTAGTAGATGTCTAGTCTCCCTTATGGCTCTAATCTGATAGTGGTAGTGGGGTGGTAGATGTATAGTCTCCTTTATGGCTCTAATCTGATAGTGGTAGTGGGGTGGTAGATGTCTAGTCTCCTTTATGGTTCTAATCTGATAGTGGTAGTGAGGTGGTAGATGTCTAGTCTCCTTTATGCTCTAATCTGATAGTGGTAGTGAGGTGGTAGATGTCTAGTCTCCTTTATGGCTCTAATCTGATAGTAGTAGTGGGGTGGTAGATGTCTAGTCTCCCTTATGGCTCTAATCTGATAGTAGTAGTGGGGTGGTAGATGTCTAGTCTCCTTTATGGCTCTAATCTGATAGTGGTAGTGGGGTGGTAGATGTCTAGTCTCTTTTATGGTTCTAATCTGATAGTGGTAGTGAGGTGGTAGATGTCTAGTCTCCTTTATGGCTCTAATCTGATAGTGGTAGTGGGGTGGTAGATGTCTAGTCTCCTTTATGGCTCTAATCTGATAGTGGTAGTGGGATGGTAGATGTCTAGTCTCCTTTATGGCTCTAATCCGATAGTGGTAGTGGGGTGGTAGATGTCTAGTCTCCTTATGGCTCTAATCTGATAGTGGTAGTGAGGCGGTAGATGTCTAGTCTCCTTTATGTTTCTAATCTGATAGTGGTAGTGAGGTAGTAGATGTCTGGTCTCCCTTATGGCTCTAATCTGATAGTGGTAGTGGGGTGGTAGATGTATAGTCTCCTTTATGGCTCTAATCTGATAGTGGTAGTGGGGTGGTAGATGTCTAGTCTCCTTTATGGTTCTAATCTGATAGTGGTAGTGAGGTGGTAGATGTCTAGTCTCCTTTATGCTCTAATCTGATAGTGGTAGTGAGGTGGTAGATGTCTAGTCTCCTTTATGGCTCTAATCTGATAGTAGTAGTGGGGTGGTAGATGTCTAGTCTCCCTTATGGCTCTAATCTGATAGTAGTAGGTGGGTGGTAGATGTCTAGTCTCCTTTATTGCTCTAATCTGATAGTGGTATATGTCTAGTCTCTTTTTTGGCTCTAATCTGATAGTGGTAGTGGGGTGGTAGATGTCTAGTCTCCTTTATGGCTCTAATCTGATAGTGGTAGTGGGGTGGTAGATGTCTAGTCTCCTTTATGGCTCTAATCTGATAGTGGTAGTGGGGTGGTAGATGTCTAGTCTCCTTTATGGCTCTAATCTGATAGTGGTAGTGGGGTGGTAGATGTCTAGTCTCCTTTATGGCTCTAATCTGATAAAGGTAGTGGGGTGATAGATGTCTAGTCTCCTTTATGGCTCTAATCTGATAAAGGTAGTGGGGTGATAGATGTCTAGTCTCCTTTATGGCTCTAATCTGATAGTGATAGATGTCTAGTCTCCTTTATGGCTCTAATCTGATAGTGGTAGTGGGATGATAGATGTCTAGCCTCCTTTATGGTTCTAATCTGATAGTGGTAGTGAGGTGGTAGATGTCTAGTCTCCTTTATGGCTCTAATCTGATAGTAGTAGTGGGGTGGTAGATGTCTAGTCTCCCTTATGGCTCTAATCTGATAGTGGTAGTGGGGTGGTATATGTCTAGTCTCCTTTATGGCTCTAATCTGATAGTGGTAGTGGGGTGGTAGATGTCTAGTCTCCTTTAAGGCTCTAATCTGATAGTGGTAGTGGGGTGGTAGATGTCTAGTCTCCTTTATGGCTCTAATCTGATAGTGGTAGTGGGGTGGTAGATGTCTAGTCTCCTTTATGACTCTAATCTGATAGTGGTAGTGGGGTGGTAGATGTCTAGTCTCCTTTATGACTCTAATCTGATAGTGGTAGATGTCTAGTCTCCTTTATGGCTCTAATCTGATAGTGGTAGTGGGGTGGTAGATGTCTAGTCTCCTTTATGGCTCTAATCTGATAGTGGTAATGGGGTGGTAGATGTCTAGTCTCCTTTATGGCTCTAATCTGATAGTGGTAGTGGGGTGGTAGATGTCTAGTCTCCTTATGGCTCTAATCTGATAGTGGTAGATGTCTAGTCTCCTTTATGGCTCTAATCTGATAGTGGTAGTGGGGTGGTAGATGTCTAGTCTCCTTTATGGCTCTAATCTGATAGTGGTAGTGGGGTGGTAGATGTCTAGTCTCCTTTATGGTTCTAATCTGATAGTGGTAGTGAGGTGGTAGATGTCTAGTCTCCTTTATGGCTCTAATCTGATAGTAGTAGTGGGGTGGTAGATGTCTAGTCTCCCTTATGGCTCTAATCTGATAGTAGTAGTGGGGTGGTAGATGTCTAGTCTCCTTTATGGCTCTAATCTGATAGTGGTAGTGGGGTGGTAGATGTCTAGTCTCCTTTATGGCTCTAATCTGATAGTGGTAGTGGGATGACAGATGTCTAGTCTCCTTTATGGCTCTAATCTGATAGTGGTAGTGGGGTGGTAGATGTCTAGTCTCCTTATGGCTCTAATCTGATAGTGGTAGTGAGGTGGTAGATGTCTAGTCTCCTTTATGTTTCTAATCTGATAGTGGTAGTGGGGTGGTAGATGTCTAGTCTCCTTTATGACTCTAATCTGATAGTGGTAGATGTCTAGTCTCCTTTATGGCTCTACTCTGATAGTGGTAGGGGGGTGGTAGATGTCTATTCTCCTTTATGACTCTTATCTGATAGTGGTAGATGTCTAGTCTCCTTTATGGCTGTACTCTGATAGTGGTAGTGGGGTGGTAGATGTCTATTCTCCTTTATGTCTCTAATCTGATAGTGGTAATGGGGTGGTAGATGTCTAGTCTCCTTTATGGCTCTAATCTGATAGTGGTAGTGGGGTGGTAGATGTCTAGTCTCCTTATGGCTCTAATCTGATAGTGGTAGTGAGGTGGTAGATGTCTTGTCTCCTTTATGGCTCTAATCTGATAGTGGTAGTGGGGTGGTAGATGTCTAGTCTCCTTTATGGCTCTAATCTGATAGTAGTAGTGGGGTGGTAGATGTCTAGTCTCCCTTATGGCTCTAATCTGATAGTAGTAGTGGGGTGGTATATGTCTAGTCTCCTTTATGGCTCTAATCTCATAGTGGTAGTGGGGTGGTAGATGTCTAGTCTCCTTTAAGGCTCTAATCTGATAGTGGAAGTGGGGTGGTAGATGTCTAGTCTCCTTTATGGCTCTAATCTGATAGTGGTAGTGGGGTGGTAGATGTCTAGTCTCCTTTATGGCTCTAATCTGATAGTGGTAGTGGGATGACAGATGTCTAGTCTCCTTTATGGCTCTAATCTGATAGTGGTAGTGGGGTGGTAGATGTCTAGTCTCCTTATGGCTCTAATCTGATAGTGGTAGTGAGGTGGTAGATGTCTAGTCTCCTTTATGTTTCTAATCTGATAGTGGTAGTGGGATGGTAGATGTCTAGTCTCCTTTATGACTCTAATCTGATAGTGGTAGATGTCTAGTCTCCTTTATGGCTCTACTCTGATAGTGGTAGTGGGGTGGTAGATGTCTATTCTCCTTTATGACTCTAATCTGATAGTGGTAGATGTCTAGTCTCCTTTATGGCTCTACTCTGATAGTGGTAGTGGGGTGGTAGATGTCTAGTCTCCTTTATGGCTCTAATCTGATAGTGGTAGTGGGGTGGTCGATGTCTAGTCTCCTTTATGGCTCTAATCTGATAGTGGTAGTGGGGTGGTAGATGTCTAGTCTCCTTATGGCTCTAATCTGATAGTGGTAGTGAGGTGGTAGATTTCTAGTCTCCTTTATGGCTCTAATCTGATAGTGGTAGTGGGGTGGTAGATGTCTAGTCTCCTTTATGGCTCTAATCTGATAGTGGTAGTGGGGTGGTAGATGTCTAGTCTCCTTTATGGCTCTAATCTGATAGTGGTAGTGAGGTGGTAGATGTCTAGTCTCCTTTATGGCTCTAATCTGATAGTGGTAGTGGGGTGGTAGATGTCTAGTCTCCTTTATGGCTCTAATCTGATAGTGGTAGTGGGGTGGTAGATATCTAGTCTCCTTTATGGCTCTAATCTGATAGTGGTAGTTGGGTGGTAGATGTCTAGTCTCCTTTATGGCTCTAATCTGATAGTGGTAGTGGGGTGGTAGATGTCTAGTCTCCTTTATGGCTCTAATCTGATAGTGGTAGTGGGGAGGTAGATGTCTAGTCTCCTTTATGGCTCTAATCTGATAGTGGTAGTGGGGTGGTAGATGTCTAGTCTCCTTTATGGCTCTAATCTGATAGTGGTAGTGGGATGGTAGATGTCTAGTCTCCTTTATGGCTCTAATCTGATAGTGGTAGTGGGGTGGTAGATGTCTAGTCTCCCTTATGGCTCTAATCTGATAGTAGTAGTGGGGTGGTATATGTCTAGTCTCCTTTATGGCTCTAATCTCATAGTGGTAGATGTCTAGTCTCCTTTTTGGCTCTAATCTGATAGTGGTAGTGGGGTGGAAGATGTCTAGTCTCCTTTATGGCTCTAATCTGATAGTGGTAGTGGGGTGGTAGATGTCTAGTCTCCTTTATGGCTCTAATCTGATAGTGGTAGTGGGGTGGTAGATGTCTAGTCTCCTTTATGGCTCTAATCTGATAGTGGTAGTGGGGTGGTAGATGTCTAGTCTCCTTTATGGCTCTAATCTGATAGTGGTAGTGGGATGACAGATGTCTAGTCTCCTTTATGGCTCTAATCTGATAGTGGTAGTGGGGTGGTAGATGTCTAGTCTCCTTATGGCTCTAATCTGATAGTGGTAGTGAGGTGGTAGATGTCTAGTCTCCTTTATGTTTCTAATCTGATAGTGGTAGTGGGATGGTAGATGTCTAGTCTCCTTTATGACTCTAATCTGATAGTGGTAGATGTCTAGTCTCCTTTATGGCTCTACTCTGATAGTGGTAGTGGGGTGGTAGATGTCTAGTCTCCTTTATGACTCTAATCTGATAGTGGTAGATGTCTAGTCTCCTTTATGGCTCTACTCTGATAGTGGTAGTGGGGTGGTAGATGTCTAGTCTCCTTTATGGCTCTAATCTGATAGTGGTAGTGGGGTGGTAGATGTCTAGTCTCCTTTATGGCTCTAATCTGATAGTGGTAGTGGGGTGGTAGATGTCTAGTCTCCTTATGGCTCTAATCTGATAGTGGTAGTGAGGTGGTAGATTTCTAGTCTCCTTTATGGCTCTAATCTGATAGTGGTAGTGGGGTGGTAGATGTCTAGTCTCCTTTATGGCTCTAATCTGATAGTGGTAGTGGGGTGGTAGATGTCTAGTCTCCTTTATGGCTCTAATCTGATAGTGGTAGTGAGGTGGTAGATGTCTAGTCTCCTTTATGGCTCTAATCTGATAGTGGTAGTGGGGTGGTAGATGTCTAGTCTCCTTTATGGCTCTAATCTGATAGTGGTAGTGGGGTGGTAGATATCTAGTCTCCTTTATGGCTCTAATCTGATAGTGGTAGTTGGGTGGTAGATGTCTAGTCTCCTTTATGGCTCTAATCTGATAGTGGTAGTGGGGTGGTAGATGTCTAGTCTCCTTTATGGCTCTAATCTGATAGTGGTAATGGGGAGGTAGATGTCTAGTCTCCTTTATGGCTCTAATCTGATAGTGGTAGTGGGGTGGTAGATGTCTAGTCTCCTTTATGGCTCTAATCTGTTAGTGGTAATGGGATGGTAGATGTCTAGTCTCCTTTATGGCTCTAATCTGATAGTGGTAGTGGGGTGGTAGATGTCTAGTCTCCCTTATGGCTCTAATCTGATAGTAGTAGTGGGGTGGTATATGTCTAGTCTCCTTTATGGCTCTAATCTCATAGTGGTAGATGTCTAGTCTCCTTTTTGGCTCTAATCTGATAGTGGTAGTGGGGTGGAAGATGTCTAGTCTCCTTTATGGCTCTAATCTGATAGTGGTAGTGGGGTGGTAGATGTCTAGTCTCCTTTATGGCTCTAATCTGATAGTGGTAGTGGGGTGGTAGATGTCTAGTCTCCTTTATGGCTCTAATCTGATAGTGGTAGTGGGGTGGTAGATGTCTAGTCTCCTTTATGCTCTAATCTGATAGTGGTAGTGAGGTGGTAGATGTCTAGTCTCCTTTATGGCTCTAATCTGATAGTAGTAGTGGGGTGGTAGATGTCTAGTCTCCCTTATGGCTCTAATCTGATAGTAGTAGTGGGGTGGTAGATGTCTAGTCTCCTTTATGGCTCTAATCTGATAGTGGTAGATGTCTATTCTCCTTTATGTCTCTAATCTGATAGTGGTAATGGGGTGGTAGATGTCTAGTCTCCTTTATGGCTCTAATCTGATAGTGGTAGTGGGGTGGTAGATGTCTAGTCTCCTTTATGGCTCTAATCTGATAGTGGTAGTGAGGTGGTAGATTTCTAGTCTCCTTTATGGCTCTAATCTGATAGTGGTAGTGGGGTGGTAGATGTCTAGTCTCCTTTATGGCTCTAATCTGATAGTGGTAGTGGGGTGGTAGATGTCTAGTCTCCTTTATGGCTCTAATCTGATAGTGGTAGTGAGGTGGTAGATGTCTAGTCTCCTTTATGGCTCTAATCTGATAGTGGTAGTGGGGTGGTAGATGTCTAGTCTCCTTTATGGCTCTCTTCTGATAGTGGTAGTGGGGTGGTAGATGTCTAGTCTCCTTTATGGCTCTAATCTGATAGTGGTAGTTGGGTGGTAGATGTCTAGTCTCCTTTATGGCTCTAATCTGATAGTGGTAGTGGGGTGGTAGATGTCTAGTCTCCTTTATGGCTCTAATCTGATAGTGGTAATGGGGAGGTAGATGTCTAGTCTCCTTTATGGCTCTAATCTGATAGTGGTAGTGGGGTGGTAGATGTCTAGTCTCCTTTATGGCTCTAATCTGTTAGTGGTAATGGGATGGTAGATGTCTAGTCTCCTTTATGGCTCTAATCTGATAGTGGTAGTGGGGTGGTAGATGTCTAGTCTCCCTTATGGCTCTAATCTGATAGTAGTAGTGGGGTGGTATATGTCTAGTCTCCTTTATGGCTCTAATCTCATAGTGGTAGATGTCTAGTCTCCTTTTTGGCTCTAATCTGATAGTGGTAGTGGGGTGGAAGATGTCTAGTCTCCTTTATGGCTCTAATCTGATAGTGGTAGTGGGGTGGTAGATGTCTAGTCTCCTTTATGGCTCTAATCTGATAGTGGTAGTGGGGTGGTAGATGTCTAGTCTCCTTTATGGCTCTAATCTGATAGTGGTAGTGGGGTGGTAGATGTCTAGTCTCCTTTATGCTCTAATCTGATAGTGGTAGTGAGGTGGTAGATGTCTAGTCTCCTTTATGGCTCTAATCTGATAGTAGTAGTGGGGTGGTAGATGTCTAGTCTCCCTTATGGCTCTAATCTGATAGTAGTAGTGGGGTGGTAGATGTCTAGTCTCCTTTATGGCTCTAATCTGATAGTGGTAGATGTCTAGTCTCTTTTTTGGCTCTAATCTGATAGTGGTAGTGGGGTGGTAGATGTCTAGTCTCCTTTATGGCTCTAATCTGATAGTGGTAGTGGGGTGGTAGATGTCTAGTCTCCTTTATGGCTCTAATCTGATAGTGGTAGTGGGGTGGTAGATGTCTAGTCTCCTTTATGGTTCTAATCTGATAGTGGTAGTGGGGTGGTAGATGTCTAGTCTCCTATATGGCTCTAATCTGATAGTGGTAGTGGGGTGGTAGATGTCTAGTCTCCCTTATGGCTCTAATCTGATAGTAGTAGTGGGGTGGTAGATATCTAGTCTCCTTTATGGCTCTAATCTGATAGTGGTAGTGGGGTGGTAGATGTCTAGTCTCCTTTATGGCTCTAATCTGATAGTGGTAGTGGGGTGGTAGATGTCTAGTCTCCTTTATGGCTCTAATCTGATAGTGGTAGTGGGGTGATAGATGTCTAGTCTCCTTTATGGCTCTAATCTGATAGTGGTAGATGTCTAGTCTCCTTTATGGCTCTAATCTGATAGTGGTAGTGGGATGATAGATGTCTAGTCTCCTTTATGGTTCTAATCTGATAGTGGTAGTGAGGTGGTAGATGTCTAGTCTCCTTTATGGCTCTAATCTGATAGTAGTAGTGGGGTGGTAGATGTCTAGTCTCCCTTATGGCTCTAATCTGATAGTAGTAGTGGGGTGGTATATTTTTTAGTCTCCTTTATGGCTCTAATCTCATAGTGGTAGATGTCTAGTCTCCTTTTTGGCTCTAATCTGATAGTGGTAGTGGGGTGGTAGATGTCTAGTCTCCTTTATGGCTCTAATCTGATAGTGGTAGTGGGGTGGTAGATGTCTACTCTCCTTTATGGCTCTAATCTGATAGTGGTAGTGAGGTGGTAGATGTCTAGTCTCCTTTATGCTCTAATCTGATAGTGGTAGTGAGGTGGTAGATGTCTGGACTCCTTTATGGTTCTAATCTGATAGTGGTAGTGGGGTGGTAGATGTCTAGTCTCCTATATGGCTCTAATCTGATAGTGGTAGTGGGGTGGTAGATGTCTAGTCTCCCTTATGGCTCTAATCTGATAGTAGTAGTGGGGTGGTAGATATCTAGTCTCCTTTATGGCTCTAATCTGATAGTGGTAGTGGGGTGGTAGATGTCTAGTCTCCTTTATGGCTCTAATCTGATAGTGGTAGTGGGGTGGTAGATGTCTAGTCTCCTTTATGGCTCTAATCTGATAGTGGTAGTGGGGTGATAGATGTCTAGTCTCCTTTATGGCTCTAATCTGATAGTGGTAGATGTTTAGTCTCCTTTATGGCTCTAATCTGATAGTGGTAGTGGGATGATAGATGTCTAGTCTCCTTTATGGTTCTAATCTGATAGTGGTAGTGAGGTGGTAGATGTCTAGTCTCCTTTATGGCTCTAATCTGATAGTAGTAGTGGGGTGGTAGATGTCTAGTCTCCCTTATGGCTCTAATCTGATAGTAGTAGTGGGGTGGTATATGTCTAGTCTCCTTTATGGCTCTAATCTCATAGTGGTAGATGTCTAGTCTCCTTTTTGGCTCTAATCTGATAGTGGTAGTGGGGTGGTAGATGTCTAGTCTCCTTTATGGCTCTAATCTGATAGTGGTAGTGGGGTGGTAGATGTCTACTCTCCTTTATGGCTCTAATCTGATAGTGGTAGTGAGGTGGTAGATGTCTAGTCTCCTTTATGCTCTAATCTGATAGTGGTAGTGAGGTGGTAGATGTCTGGACTCCTTTATGGCTCTAATCTGATAGTGGTAGTGGGGTGGTAGATGTCTAGTCTCCTTTATGGCTCTAATCTGATAGTAGTAGTGGGGTGGTAGATGTCTAGTCTCCCTTATGGCTCTAATCTGATAGTAGTAGTGGGGTGGTAGATGTCTAGTCTCCTTTATGGCTCTAATCTAATAGTGGTATATGTCTAGTCTCTTTTTTGGCTCTAATCTGATAGTGGTAGTGGGGTGGTAGATGTCTAGTCTCCTTTATGGCTCTAATCTGATAGTGGTAGTGGGGTGGTAGATGTCTAGTCTCCTTTATGGCTCTAATCTGATAGTGGTAGTGGGGTGGTAGATGTCTATTCTCCTTTATGTCTCTAATCTGATAGTGGTAATGGGGTGGTAGATGTCTAGTCTCCTTTATGGCTCTAATCTGATAGTGGTAGTGGGGTGGTAGATGTCTAGTCTCCTTATGGCTCTAATCTGATAGTGGTAGTGAGGTGGTAGATGTCTAGTCTCCTTTATGGCTCTAATCTGATAGTGGTAGTGGGGTGGTAGATGTCTAGTCTCCTTTATGGCTCTAATCTGATAGTAGTAGTGGGGTGGTAGATGTCTAGTCTCCCTTATGGCTCTAATCTGATAGTAGTAGTGGGGTGGTATATGTCTAGTCTCCTTTATGGCTCTAATCTCATAGTGGTAGTGGGGTGGTAGATGTCTAGTCTCCTTTAAGGCTCTAATCTGATAGTGGAAGTGGGGTGGTAGATGTCTAGTCTCCTTTATGGCTCTAATCTGATAGTGGTAGTGGGGTGGTAGATGTCTAGTCTCCTTTATGGCTCTAATCTGATAGTGGTAGTGGGGTGGTAGATGTCTAGTCTCCTTTATGACTCTAATCTGATAGTGGTAGTGGGGTGGTAGATGTCTAGTCTCCTTTATGACTCTAATCTGATAGTGGTAGATGTCTAGTCTCCTTTATGGCTCTACTCTGATAGTGGTAGTGGGGTGGTAGATGTCTATTCTCCTTTATGGCTCTAATCTGATAGTGGTAATGGGGTGGTAGATGTCTAGTCTCCTTTATGGCTCTAATCTGATAGTGGTAGTGGGGTGGTAGATGTCTAGTCTCCTTATGGCTCTAATCTGATAGTGGTAGATGTCTAGTCTCCTTTATGGCTCTAATCTGATAGTGGTAGTGGGGTGGTAGATGTCTAGTCTCCTTTATGGCTCTAATCTGATAGTGGTAGTGGGGTGGTAGATGTCTAGTCTCCTTTATGGTTCTAATCTGATAGTGGTAGTGAGGTGGTAGATGTCTAGTCTCCTTTATGGCTCTAATCTGATAGTAGTAGTGGGGTGGTAGATGTCTAGTCTCCCTTATGGCTCTAATCTGATAGTAGTAGTGGGGTGGTAGATGTCTAGTCTCCTTTATGGCTCTAATCTGATAGTGGTAGTGGGGTGGTAGATGTCTAGTCTCCTTTATGGCTCTAATCTGATAGTGGTAGTGGGGTGACAGATGTCTAGTCTCCTTTATGGCTCTAATCTGATAGTGGTAGTGGGGTGGTAGATGTCTAGTCTCCTTTATGGCTCTAATCTGATAGTGGTAGTGGGGTGGTAGATGTCTAGTCTCCTTTATGTTTCTAATCTGATAGTGGTAGTGGGGTGGTAGATGTCTAGTCTCCTTTATGGCTCTAATCTGATAGTGGTAGATGTCTAGTCTCCTTTATGGCTCTAATCTGATAGTGGTAGTGGGGTGGTAGATGTCTAGTCTCCTTTATGGCTCTAATCTGATAGTGGTAGATGTCTAGTCTATTTTATGTCTCTAATCTGATTGTGGTAGTGGGGTGGTGGATGTCTATTCTCCTTTATGTCTCTAATCTGATAGTGTGTTGGTAGATGTCTAGTCTCCCTTATGGCTCTAATCTGATAGTGGTAGTGGGGTGGTAGATGTCTAGTCTCCTTTATGGCTCTAATCTGATAGTGGTAGTGGGGTGGTAGATGTCTAGTCTCCTTTATGTCTCTAATCTGATAGTGGTAGTGGGGTGGTAGATGTCTAGTCTCCTTTATGGCTCTAATCTGATAGTGGTAGTGGGGTGGTAGATGTCTAGTCTCCTTTATGGCTCTAATCTGATAGTGGTAGTGGGGTGGTAGATGTCTAGTCTCCTTTATGGCTCTAATCTGATAGTGGTAGTGGGGTGGTAGATGTCTAGTCTCCTTTATGCTCTAATCTGATAGTGGTAGTGAGGTGGTAGATGTCTAGTCTCCTTTATGGCTCTAATCTGATAGTAGTAGTGGGGTGGTAGATGTCTAGTCTCCCTTATGGCTCTAATCTGATAGTGGTAGTGGGGTGGTAGATGTCTAGTCTCCTTTATGGCTCTAATCTGATAGTGGTAGATGTCTAGTCTCTTTTTTGGCTCTAATCTGATAGTGGTAGTGGGGTGGTAGATGTCTAGTCTCCTTTATGGCTCTAATCTGATAGTGGTAGTGGGGTGGTAGATGTCTAGTCTCCTTTATGGCTCTAATCTGATAGTGGTAGTGGGGTGGTAGATGTCTAGTCTCCTTTATGGTTCTAATCTGATAGTGGTAGTGGGGTGGTAGATGTCTAGTCTCCTATATGGCTCTAATCTGATAGTGGTAGTGGGGTGGTAGATGTCTAGTCTCCCTTATGGCTCTAATCTGATAGTAGTAGTGGGGTGGTAGATATCTAGTCTCCTTTATGGCTCTAATCTGATAGTGGTAGTGGGGTGGTAGATGTCTAGTCTCCTTTATGGCTCTAATCTGATAGTGGTAGTGGGGTGGTAGATGTCTAGTCTCCTTTATGGCTCTAATCTGATAGTGGTAGTGGGGTGATAGATGTCTAGTCTCCTTTATGGCTCTAATCTGATAGTGGTAGATGTCTAGTCTCCTTTATGGCTCTAATCTGATAGTGGTAGTGGGATGATAGATGTCTAGTCTCCTTTATGGTTCTAATCTGATAGTGGTAGTGAGGTGGTAGATGTCTAGTCTCCTTTATGGCTCTAATCTGATAGTAGTAGTGGGGTGGTAGATGTCTAGTCTCCTTTATGGCTCTAATCTGATAGTGGTAGTGGGGTGGTAGATGTCTAGTCTCCTTTATGACTCTAATCTGATAGTGGTAGTGGGGTGGTAGATGTCTAGTCTCCTTTATGACTCTAATCTGATAGTGGTAGATGTCTAGTCTCCTTTATGGCTCTACTCTGATAGTGGTAGTGGGGTGGTAGATGTCTATTCTCCTTTATGGCTCTAATCTGATAGTGGTAATGGGGTGGTAGATGTCTAGTCTCCTTTATGGCTCTAATCTGATAGTGGTAGTGGGGTGGTAGATGTCTAGTCTCCTTATGGCTCTAATCTGATAGTGGTAGATGTCTAGTCTCCTTTATGGCTCTAATCTGATAGTGGTAGTGGGGTGGTAGATGTCTAGTCTCCTTTATGGCTCTAATCTGATAGTGGTAGTGGGGTGGTAGATGTCTAGTCTCCTTTATGGTTCTAATCTGATAGTGGTAGTGAGGTGGTAGATGTCTAGTCTCCTTTATGGCTCTAATCTGATAGTAGTAGTGGGGTGGTAGATGTCTAGTCTCCCTTATGGCTCTAATCTGATAGTAGTAGTGGGGTGGTAGATGTCTAGTCTCCTTTATGGCTCTAATCTGATAGTGGTAGTGGGGTGGTAGATGTCTAGTCTCCTTTATGGCTCTAATCTGATAGTGGTAGTGGGATGACAGATGTCTAGTCTCCTTTATGGCTCTAATCTGATAGTGGTAGTGGGGTGGTAGATGTCTACTCTCCTTTATGGCTCTAATCTGATAGTGGTAGTGAGGTGGTAGATGTCTAGTCTCCTTTATGCTCTAATCTGATAGTGGTAGTGAGGTGGTAGATGTCTGGACTCCTTTATGGTTCTAATCTGATAGTGGTAGTGGGGTGGTAGATGTCTAGTCTCCTATATGGCTCTAATCTGATAGTGGTAGTGGGGTGGTAGATGTCTAGTCTCCCTTATGGCTCTAATCTGATAGTAGTAGTGGGGTGGTAGATATCTAGTCTCCTTTATGGCTCTAATCTGATAGTGGTAGTGGGGTGGTAGATGTCTAGTCTCCTTTATGGCTCTAATCTGATAGTGGTAGTGGGGTGGTAGATGTCTAGTCTCCTTTATGGCTCTAATCTGATAGTGGTAGTGGGGTGATAGATGTCTAGTCTCCTTTATGGCTCTAATCTGATAGTGGTAGATGTTTAGTCTCCTTTATGGCTCTAATCTGATAGTGGTAGTGGGATGATAGATGTCTAGTCTCCTTTATGGTTCTAATCTGATAGTGGTAGTGAGGTGGTAGATGTCTAGTCTCCTTTATGGCTCTAATCTGATAGTAGTAGTGGGGTGGTAGATGTCTAGTCTCCCTTATGGCTCTAATCTGATAGTAGTAGTGGGGTGGTATATGTCTAGTCTCCTTTATGGCTCTAATCTCATAGTGGTAGATGTCTAGTCTCCTTTTTGGCTCTAATCTGATAGTGGTAGTGGGGTGGTAGATGTCTAGTCTCCTTTATGGCTCTAATCTGATAGTGGTAGTGGGGTGGTAGATGTCTACTCTCCTTTATGGCTCTAATCTGATAGTGGTAGTGAGGTGGTAGATGTCTAGTCTCCTTTATGCTCTAATCTGATAGTGGTAGTGAGGTGGTAGATGTCTGGACTCCTTTATGGCTCTAATCTGATAGTGGTAGTGGGGTGGTAGATGTCTAGTCTCCTTTATGGCTCTAATCTGATAGTAGTAGTGGGGTGGTAGATGTCTAGTCTCCCTTATGGCTCTAATCTGATAGTAGTAGTGGGGTGGTAGATGTCTAGTCTCCTTTATGGCTCTAATCTAATAGTGGTATATGTCTAGTCTCTTTTTTGGCTCTAATCTGATAGTGGTAGTGGGGTGGTAGATGTCTAGTCTCCTTTATGGCTCTAATCTGATAGTGGTAGTGGGGTGGTAGATGTCTAGTCTCCTTTATGGCTCTAATCTGATAGTGGTAGTGGGGTGATAGATGTCTAGTCTCCTTTATGTCTCTAATCTGATAGTGGTAATGGGGTGGTAGATGTCTAGTCTCCTTTATGGCTCTAATCTGATAGTGGTAGTGGGGTGGTAGATGTCTAGTCTCCTTATGGCTCTAATCTGATAGTGGTAGTGAGGTGGTAGATGTCTAGTCTCCTTTATGGCTCTAATCTGATAGTGGTAGTGGGGTGGTAGATGTCTAGTCTCCTTTATGGCTCTAATCTGATAGTAGTAGTGGGGTGGTAGATGTCTAGTCTCCCTTATGGCTCTAATCTGATAGTAGTAGTGGGGTGGTATATGTCTAGTCTCCTTTATGGCTCTAATCTCATAGTGGTAGTGGGGTGGTAGATGTCTAGTCTCCTTTAAGGCTCTAATCTGATAGTGGAAGTGGGGTGGTAGATGTCTAGTCTCCTTTATGGCTCTAATCTGATAGTGGTAGTGGGGTGGTAGATGTCTAGTCTCCTTTATGGCTCTAATCTGATAGTGGTAGTGGGGTGGTAGATGTCTAGTCTCCTTTATGACTCTAATCTGATAGTGGTAGTGGGGTGGTAGATGTCTAGTCTCCTTTATGACTCTAATCTGATAGTGGTAGATGTCTAGTCTCCTTTATGGCTCTACTCTGATAGTGGTAGTGGGGTGGTAGATGTCTAGTCTCCCTTATGGCTCTAATCTGATAGTGGTAGTGGGGTGGTAGATGTCTAGTCTCCTATATGGCTCTAATCTGATAGTGGTAGTGGGGTGGTAGATGTCTAGTCTCCCTTATGGCTCTAATCTGATAGTAGTAGTGGGGTGGTAGATATCTAGTCTCCTTTATGGCTCTAATCTGATAGTGGTAGTGGGGTGGTAGATGTCTAGTCTCCTTTATGGCTCTAATCTGATAGTGGTAGTGGGGTGGTAGATGTCTAGTCTCCTTTATGGCTCTAATCTGATAGTGGTAGTGGGGTGATAGATGTCTAGTCTCCTTTATGGCTCTAATCTGATAGTGGTAGATGTCTAGTCTCCTTTATGGCTCTAATCTGATAGTGGTAGTGGGATGATAGATGTCTAGTCTCCTTTATGGTTCTAATCTGATAGTGGTAGTGAGGTGGTAGATGTCTAGTCTCCTTTATGGCTCTAATCTGATAGTAGTAGTGGGGTGGTAGATGTCTAGTCTCCTTTATGGCTCTAATCTGATAGTGGTAGTGGGGTGGTAGATGTCTAGTCTCCTTTATGGCTCTAATCTGATAGTGGTAGTGGGGTGGTAGATGTCTAGTCTCCTTTATGGCTCTAATCTGATAGTGGTAGTGGGGTGATAGATGTCTAGTCTCCTTTATGGCTCTAATCTGATAGTGGTAGATGTCTAGTCTCCTTTATGGCTCTAATCTGATAGTGGTAGTGGGATGATAGATGTCTAGTCTCCTTTATGGTTCTAATCTGATAGTGGTAGTGAGGTGGTAGATGTCTAGTCTCCTTTATGGCTCTAATCTGATAGTGGTAGTGGGGTGGTAGATGTCTAGTCTCCTTTATGACTCTAATCTGATAGTGGTAGTGGGGTGGTAGATGTCTAGTCTCCTTTATGACTCTAATCTGATAGTGGTAGTGGGGTGGTAGATGTCTAGTCTCCTTTATGACTCTAATCTGATAGTGGTAGATGTCTAGTCTCCTTTATGGCTCTACTCTGATAGTGGTAGTGGGGTGGTAGATGTCTATTCTCCTTTATGGCTCTAATCTGATAGTGGTAATGGGGTGGTAGATGTCTAGTCTCCTTTATGGCTCTAATCTGATAGTGGTAGTGGGGTGGTAGATGTCTAGTCTCCTTATGGCTCTAATCTGATAGTGGTAGATGTCTAGTCTCCTTTATGGCTCTAATCTGATAGTGGTAGTGGGGTGGTAGATGTCTAGTCTCCTTTATGGCTCTAATCTGATAGTGGTAGTGGGGTGGTAGATGTCTAGTCTCCTTTATGGTTCTAATCTGATAGTGGTAGTGAGGTGGTAGATGTCTAGTCTCCTTTATGGCTCTAATCTGATAGTAGTAGTGGGGTGGTAGATGTCTAGTCTCCCTTATGGCTCTAATCTGATAGTAGTAGTGGGGTGGTAGATGTCTAGTCTCCTTTATGGCTCTAATCTGATAGTGGTAGTGGGGTGGTAGATGTCTAGTCTCCTTTATGGCTCTAATCTGATAGTGGTAGTGGGATGACAGATGTCTAGTCTCCTTTATGGCTCTAATCTGATAGTGGTAGTGGGGTGGTAGATGTCTACTCTCCTTTATGGCTCTAATCTGATAGTGGTAGTGAGGTGGTAGATGTCTAGTCTCCTTTATGCTCTAATCTGATAGTGGTAGTGAGGTGGTAGATGTCTGGACTCCTTTATGGTTCTAATCTGATAGTGGTAGTGGGGTGGTAGATGTCTAGTCTCCTATATGGCTCTAATCTGATAGTGGTAGTGGGGTGGTAGATGTCTAGTCTCCCTTATGGCTCTAATCTGATAGTAGTAGTGGGGTGGTAGATATCTAGTCTCCTTTATGGCTCTAATCTGATAGTGGTAGTGGGGTGGTAGATGTCTAGTCTCCTTTATGGCTCTAATCTGATAGTGGTAGTGGGGTGGTAGATGTCTAGTCTCCTTTATGGCTCTAATCTGATAGTGGTAGTGGGGTGATAGATGTCTAGTCTCCTTTATGGCTCTAATCTGATAGTGGTAGATGTTTAGTCTCCTTTATGGCTCTAATCTGATAGTGGTAGTGGGATGATAGATGTCTAGTCTCCTTTATGGTTCTAATCTGATAGTGGTAGTGAGGTGGTAGATGTCTAGTCTCCTTTATGGCTCTAATCTGATAGTAGTAGTGGGGTGGTAGATGTCTAGTCTCCCTTATGGCTCTAATCTGATAGTAGTAGTGGGGTGGTATATGTCTAGTCTCCTTTATGGCTCTAATCTCATAGTGGTAGATGTCTAGTCTCCTTTTTGGCTCTAATCTGATAGTGGTAGTGGGGTGGTAGATGTCTAGTCTCCTTTATGGCTCTAATCTGATAGTGGTAGTGGGGTGGTAGATGTCTACTCTCCTTTATGGCTCTAATCTGATAGTGGTAGTGAGGTGGTAGATGTCTAGTCTCCTTTATGCTCTAATCTGATAGTGGTAGTGAGGTGGTAGATGTCTGGACTCCTTTATGGCTCTAATCTGATAGTGGTAGTGGGGTGGTAGATGTCTAGTCTCCTTTATGGCTCTAATCTGATAGTAGTAGTGGGGTGGTAGATGTCTAGTCTCCCTTATGGCTCTAATCTGATAGTAGTAGTGGGGTGGTAGATGTCTAGTCTCCTTTATGGCTCTAATCTAATAGTGGTAGTCTAGTCTCTTTTTTGGCTCTAATCTGATAGTGGTAGTGGGGTGGTAGATGTCTAGTCTCCTTTATGGCTCTAATCTGATAGTGGTAGTGGGGTGGTAGATGTCTAGTCTCCTTTATGGCTCTAATCTGATAGTGGTAGTGGGGTGGTAGATGTCTAGTCTCCTTTATGGCTCTAATCTGATAGTGGTAGTGGGGTGGTAGATGTCTAGTCTCCTTATGGCTCTAATCTGATAGTGGTAGTGAGGTGGTAGATGTCTAGTCTCCTTTATGGCTCTAATCTGATAGTGGTAGTGGGGTGGTAGATGTCTAGTCTCCTTTATGGCTCTAATCTGATAGTAGTAGTGGGGTGGTAGATGTCTAGTCTCCCTTATGGCTCTAATCTGATAGTAGTAGTGGGGTGGTATATGTCTAGTCTCCTTTATGGCTCTAATCTCATAGTGGTAGTGGGGTGGTAGATGTCTAGTCTCCTTTAAGGCTCTAATCTGATAGTGGAAGTGGGGTGGTAGATGTCTAGTCTCCTTTATGGCTCTACATCTGATAGTGGAAGTGGGGTGGTAGATGTCTAGTCTCCTTTATGGCTCTAATCTGATAGTGGTAGTGGGGTGGTAGATGTCTAGTCTCCTTTATGGCTCTAATCTGATAGTGGTAGTGGGGTGGTAGATGTCTAGTCTCCTTTATGACTCTAATCTGATAGTGGTAGATGTCTAGTCTCCTTTATGGCTCTACTCTGATAGTGGTAGTGGGGTGGTAGATGTCTAGTCTCCTTTATGTTTCTAATCTGATAGTGGTAGATGTCTAGTCTCCTATATGGCTCTAATCTGATAGTGGTAGTGGGGTGGTAGATGTCTAGTCTCCCTTATGGCTCTAATCTGATAGTAGTAGTGGGGTGGTAGATATCTAGTCTCCTTTATGGCTCTAATCTGATAGTGGTAGTGGGGTGGTAGATGTCTAGTCTCCTTTATGGCTCTAATCTGATAGTGGTAGTGGGGTGGTAGATGTCTAGTCTCCTTTATGGCTCTAATCTGATAGTGGTAGTGGGGTGATAGATGTCTAGTCTCCTTTATGGCTCTAATCTGATAGTGGTAGATGTCTAGTCTCCTTTATGGCTCTAATCTGATAGTGGTAGTGGGATGATAGATGTCTAGTCTCCTTTATGGTTCTAATCTGATAGTGGTAGTGAGGTGGTAGATGTCTAGTCTCCTTTATGGCTCTAATCTGATAGTGGTAGTGGGGTGGTAGATGTCTAGTCTCCTTTATGGCTCTAATCTGATAGTGGTAGTGGGGTGGTAGATGTCTAGTCTCCTTTATGACTCTAATCTGATAGTGGTAGTGGGGTGGTAGATGTCTAGTCTCCTTTATGACTCTAATCTGATAGTGGTAGATGTCTAGTCTCCTTTATGGCTCTACTCTGATAGTGGTAGTGGGGTGGTAGATGTCTATTCTCCTTTATGGCTCTAATCTGATAGTGGTAATGGGGTGGTAGATGTCTAGTCTCCTTTATGGCTCTAATCTGATAGTGGTAGTGGGGTGGTAGATGTCTAGTCTCCTTATGGCTCTAATCTGATAGTGGTAGATGTCTAGTCTCCTTTATGGCTCTAATCTGATAGTGGTAGTGGGGTGGTAGATGTCTAGTCTCCTTTATGGCTCTAATCTGATAGTGGTAGTGGGGTGGTAGATGTCTAGTCTCCTTTATGGTTCTAATCTGATAGTGGTAGTGAGGTGGTAGATGTCTAGTCTCCTTTATGGCTCTAATCTGATAGTAGTAGTGGGGTGGTAGATGTCTAGTCTCCCTTATGGCTCTAATCTGATAGTAGTAGTGGGGTGGTAGATGTCTAGTCTCCTTTATGGCTCTAATCTGATAGTGGTAGTGGGGTGGTAGATGTCTAGTCTCCTTTATGGCTCTAATCTGATAGTGGTAGTGGGATGACAGATGTCTAGTCTCCTTTATGGCTCTAATCTGATAGTGGTAGTGGGGTGGTAGATGTCTACTCTCCTTTATGGCTCTAATCTGATAGTGGTAGTGAGGTGGTAGATGTCTAGTCTCCTTTATGCTCTAATCTGATAGTGGTAGTGAGGTGGTAGATGTCTGGACTCCTTTATGGTTCTAATCTGATAGTGGTAGTGGGGTGGTAGATGTCTAGTCTCCTATATGGCTCTAATCTGATAGTGGTAGTGGGGTGGTAGATGTCTAGTCTCCCTTATGGCTCTAATCTGATAGTAGTAGTGGGGTGGTAGATATCTAGTCTCCTTTATGGCTCTAATCTGATAGTGGTAGTGGGGTGGTAGATGTCTAGTCTCCTTTATGGCTCTAATCTGATAGTGGTAGTGGGGTGGTAGATGTCTAGTCTCCTTTATGGCTCTAATCTGATAGTGGTAGTGGGGTGATAGATGTCTAGTCTCCTTTATGGCTCTAATCTGATAGTGGTAGATGTTTAGTCTCCTTTATGGCTCTAATCTGATAGTGGTAGTGGGATGATAGATGTCTAGTCTCCTTTATGGTTCTAATCTGATAGTGGTAGTGAGGTGGTAGATGTCTAGTCTCCTTTATGGCTCTAATCTGATAGTAGTAGTGGGGTGGTAGATGTCTAGTCTCCCTTATGGCTCTAATCTGATAGTAGTAGTGGGGTGGTATATGTCTAGTCTCCTTTATGGCTCTAATCTCATAGTGGTAGATGTCTAGTCTCCTTTTTGGCTCTAATCTGATAGTGGTAGTGGGGTGGTAGATGTCTAGTCTCCTTTATGGCTCTAATCTGATAGTGGTAGTGGGGTGGTAGATGTCTACTCTCCTTTATGGCTCTAATCTGATAGTGGTAGTGAGGTGGTAGATGTCTAGTCTCCTTTATGCTCTAATCTGATAGTGGTAGTGAGGTGGTAGATGTCTGGACTCCTTTATGGCTCTAATCTGATAGTGGTAGTGGGGTGGTAGATGTCTAGTCTCCTTTATGGCTCTAATCTGATAGTAGTAGTGGGGTGGTAGATGTCTAGTCTCCCTTATGGCTCTAATCTGATAGTGGTAGTGGGGTGGTAGATGTCTAGTCTCCTTTATGGCTCTAATCTAATAGTGGTATATGTCTAGTCTCTTTTTTGGCTCTAATCTGATGTGGTAGTGGGGTGGTAGATGTCTAGTCTCCTTTATGGCTCTAATCTGATAGTGGTAGTGGGGTGGTAGATGTCTAGTCTCCTTTATGGCTCTAATCTGATAGTGGTAGTGGGGTGGTAGATGTCTATTCTCCTTTATGTCTCTAATCTGATAGTGGTAATGGGGTGGTAGATGTCTAGTCTCCTTTATGGCTCTAATCTGATAGTGGTAGTGGGGTGGTAGATGTCTAGTCTCTTTATGGCTCTAATCTGATAGTGGTAGTGAGGTGGTAGATGTCTAGTCTCCTTTATGGCTCTAATCTGATAGTGGTAGTGGGGTGGTAGATGTCTAGTCTCCTTTATGGCTCTAATCTGATAGTAGTAGTGGGGTGGTAGATGTCTAGTCTCCCTTATGGCTCTAATCTGATAGTAGTAGTGGGGTGGTATATGTCTAGTCTCCTTTATGGCTCTAATCTCATAGTGGTAGTGGGGTGGTAGATGTCTAGTCTCCTTTAAGGCTCTAATCTGATAGTGGAAGTGGGGTGGTAGATGTCTAGTCTCCTTTATGGCTCTAATCTGATAGTGGTAGTGGGGTGGTAGATGTCTAGTCTCCTTTATGGCTCTAATCTGATAGTGGTAGTGGGGTGGTAGATGTCTAGTCTCCTTTATGACTCTAATCTGATAGTGGTAGTGGGGTGGTAGATGTCTAGTCTCCTTTATGACTCTAATCTGATAGTGGTAGATGTCTAGTCTCCTTTATGGCTCTACTCTGATAGTGGTAGTGGGGTGGTAGATGTCTATTCTCCTTTATGGCTCTAATCTGATAGTGGTAATGGGGTGGTAGATGTCTAGTCTCCTTTATGGCTCTAATCTGATAGTGGTAGTGGGGTGGTAGATGTCTAGTCTCCTTATGGCTCTAATCTGATAGTGGTAGATGTCTAGTCTCCTTTATGGCTCTAATCTGATAGTGGTAGTGGGGTGGTAGATGTCTAGTCTCCTTTATGGCTCTAATCTGATAGTGGTAGTGGGGTGGTAGATGTCTAGTCTCCTTTATGGTTCTAATCTGATAGTGGTAGTGAGGTGGTAGATGTCTAGTCTCCTTTATGGCTCTAATCTGATAGTAGTAGTGGGGTGGTAGATGTCTAGTCTCCCTTATGGCTCTAATCTGATAGTAGTAGTGGGGTGGTAGATGTCTAGTCTCCTTTATGGCTCTAATCTGATAGTGGTAGTGGGGTGGTAGATGTCTAGTCTCCTTTATGGCTCTAATCTGATAGTGGTAGTGGGATGACAGATGTCTAGTCTCCTTTATGGCTCTAATCTGATAGTGGTAGTGGGGTGGTAGATGTCTAGTCTCCTTATGGCTCTAATCTGATAGTGGTAGTGAGGTGGTAGATGTCTAGTCTCCTTTATGTTTCTAATCTGATAGTGGTAGTGGGGTGGTAGATGTCTAGTCTCCTTTATGACTCTAATCTGATAGTGGTAGATGTCTAGTCTCCTTTATGGCTCTACTCTGATAGTGGTAGTGGGGTGGTAGATGTCTATTCTCCTTTATGACTCTAATCTGATAGTGGTAGATGTCTAGTCTCCTTTATGGCTCTACTCTGATAGTGGTAGTGGGGTGGTAGATGTCTATTCTCCTTTATGTCTCTAATCTGATAGTGGTAATGGGGTGGTAGATGTCTAGTCTCCTTTATGGCTCTAATCTGATAGTGGTAGTGGGGTGGTAGATGTCTAGTCTCCTTATGGCTCTAATCTGATAGTGGTAGTGAGGTGGTAGATGTCTAGTCTCCTTTATGGCTCTAATCTGATAGTGGTAGTGGGGTGGTAGATGTCTAGTCTCCTTTATGGCTCTAATCTGATAGTGGTAGTGGGGTGGTAGATGTCTAGTCTCCTTTATGGCTCTAATCTGATAGTGGTAGTGAGGTGGTAGATGTCTAGTCTCCTTTATGGCTCTAATCTGATAGTGGTAGTGGGGTGGTAGATGTCTAGTCTCCTTTATGGCTCTAATCTGATAGTGGTAGTGGGGTGGTAGATATCTAGTCTCCTTTATGGCTCTAATCTGATAGTGGTAGTTGGGTGGTAGATGTCTAGTCTCCTTTATGGCTCTAATCTGATAGTGGTAGTGGGGTGGTAGATGTCTAGTCTCCTTTATGGCTCTAATCTGATAGTGGTAATGGGGAGGTAGATGTCTAGTCTCCTTTATGGCTCTAATCTGATAGTGGTAGTGGGGTGGTAGATGTCTAGTCTCCTTTATGGCTCTAATCTGATAGTGGTAATGGGGTGGTAGATGTCTAGTCTCCTTTATGGCTCTAATCTGATAGTGGTAGTGGGGTGGTAGATGTCTAGTCTCCTTTATGGTTCTAATCTGATAGTGGTAGTGAGGTGGTAGATGTCTAGTCTCCTTTATGGCTCTAATCTGATAGTGGTAGTGGGGTGGTAGATGTCTAGTCTCCTTTATGGCTCTAATCTGATAGTGGTAGTGGGGTGGTAGATGTCTAGTCTCCTTTATAACTCTAATCTGATAGTGGTAGTGGGGTGGTCGATGTCTAGTCTCCTTTATGCTCTAATCTGATAGTGGTAGTGAGGTGGTAGATGTCTAGTCTCCTTTATGGCTCTAATCTGATAGTAGTAGTGGGGTGGTAGATGTCTAGTCTCCCTTATGGCTCTAATCTGATAGTAGTAGTGGGGTGGTAGATGTCTAGTCTCCTTTATGGCTCTAATCTGATAGTGGTAGATGTCTAGTCTCTTTTTTGGCTCTAATCTGATAGTGGTAGTGGGGTGGTAGATGTCTAGTCTCCTTTATGGCTCTAATCTGATAGTGGTAGTGGGGTGGTAGATGTCTAGTCTCCTTTATGGCTCTAATCTGATAGTGGTAGTGGGGTGGTAGATGTCTAGTCTCCTTTATGGTTCTAATCTGATAGTGGTAGTGGGGTGGTAGATGTCTAGTCTCCTATATGGCTCTAATCTGATAGTGGTAGTGGGGTGGTAGATGTCTAGTCTCCCTTATGGCTCTAATCTGATAGTAGTAGTGGGGTGGTAGATATCTAGTCTCCTTTATGGCTCTAATCTGATAGTGGTAGTGGGGTGGTAGATGTCTAGTCTCCTTTATGGCTCTAATCTGATAGTGGTAGTGGGGTGGTAGATGTCTAGTCTCCTTTATGGCTCTAATCTGATAGTGGTAGTGGGGTGATAGATGTCTAGTCTCCTTTATGGCTCTAATCTGATAGTGGTAGATGTCTAGTCTCCTTTATGGCTCTAATCTGATAGTGGTAGTGGGATGATAGATGTCTAGTCTCCTTTATGGTTCTAATCTGATAGTGGTAGTGAGGTGGTAGATGTCTAGTCTCCTTTATGGCTCTAATCTGATAGTAGTAGTGGGGTGGTAGATGTCTAGTCTCCCTTATGGCTCTAATCTGATAGTAGTAGTGGGGTGGTATATGTCTAGTCTCCTTTATGGCTCTAATCTCATAGTGGTAGATGTCTAGTCTCCTTTTTGGCTCTAATCTGATAGTGGTAGTGGGGTGGTAGATGTCTAGTCTCCTTTATGGCTCTAATCTGATAGTGGTAGTGGGGTGGTAGATGTCTACTCTCCTTTATGGCTCTAATCTGATAGTGGTAGTGAGGTGGTAGATGTCTAGTCTCCTTTATGCTCTAATCTGATAGTGGTAGTGAGGTGGTAGATGTCTGGACTCCTTTATGGTTCTAATCTGATAGTGGTAGTGGGGTGGTAGATGTCTAGTCTCCTATATGGCTCTAATCTGATAGTGGTAGTGGGGTGGTAGATGTCTAGTCTCCCTTATGGCTCTAATCTGATAGTAGTAGTGGGGTGGTAGATATCTAGTCTCCTTTATGGCTCTAATCTGATAGTGGTAGTGGGGTGGTAGATGTCTAGTCTCCTTTATGGCTCTAATCTGATAGTGGTAGTGGGGTGGTAGATGTCTAGTCTCCTTTATGGCTCTAATCTGATAGTGGTAGTGGGGTGATAGATGTCTAGTCTCCTTTATGGCTCTAATCTGATAGTGGTAGATGTTTAGTCTCCTTTATGGCTCTAATCTGATAGTGGTAGTGGGATGATAGATGTCTAGTCTCCTTTATGGTTCTAATCTGATAGTGGTAGTGAGGTGGTAGATGTCTAGTCTCCTTTATGGCTCTAATCTGATAGTAGTAGTGGGGTGGTAGATGTCTAGTCTCCCTTATGGCTCTAATCTGATAGTAGTAGTGGGGTGGTATATGTCTAGTCTCCTTTATGGCTCTAATCTCATAGTGGTAGATGTCTAGTCTCCTTTTTGGCTCTAATCTGATAGTGGTAGTGGGGTGGTAGATGTCTAGTCTCCTTTATGGCTCTAATCTGATAGTGGTAGTGGGGTGGTAGATGTCTACTCTCCTTTATGGCTCTAATCTGATAGTGGTAGTGAGGTGGTAGATGTCTAGTCTCCTTTATGCTCTAATCTGATAGTGGTAGTGAGGTGGTAGATGTCTGGACTCCTTTATGGCTCTAATCTGATAGTGGTAGTGGGGTGGTAGATGTCTAGTCTCCTTTATGGCTCTAATCTGATAGTAGTAGTGGGGTGGTAGATGTCTAGTCTCCCTTATGGCTCTAATCTGATAGTAGTAGTGGGGTGGTAGATGTCTAGTCTCCTTTATGGCTCTAATCTAATAGTGGTATATGTCTAGTCTCTTTTTTGGCTCTAATCTGATAGTGGTAGTGGGGTGGTAGATGTCTAGTCTCCTTTATGGCTCTAATCTGATAGTGGTAGTGGGGTGGTAGATGTCTAGTCTCCTTTATGGCTCTAATCTGATAGTGGTAGTGGGGTGGTAGATGTCTAGTCTCCTTTATGGCTCTAATCTGATAGTGGTAGTGGGGTGGTAGATGTCTAGTCTCCTTTATGGCTCTAATCTGATAGTGGTAGTGGGTTGATAGATGTCTAGTCTCCTTCATTGCTCTAATTTGACTGATAGTGGTAGATGTCTAGTCTCCTTTATGGCTCTAATCTGATAGTGGTAGTGGGGTGGTAGATGTCTAGTCTCCTTTATGGTTCTAATCTGATAGTGGTAGTGAGGTGGTAGATGTCTAGTCTCCTTTATGGCTCTAATCTGATAGTAGTAGTGGGTTGGTAGGTGTCTAGTCTCCCTTATGGCTCTAATCTGATAGTAGTAGTGGGGTGGTATATGTCTAGTCTCCTTTATGGTTCTAATCTCATAGTGGTAGATGTCTAGTCTCCTTTTTGGCTCTAATCTGATAGTGGTAGTGGGGTGGTAGATGTCTAGTCTCCTTAATGGCTCTAATATGATAGTGGTAGTGGGGTGGTAGATGTCTAGTCTCCTTATGGCTCTAATCTGATAGTGGTAGTGAGGTGGTAGATGTCTAGTCTCCTTTATGGCTCTAATCTGATAGTAGTAGTGGGGTGGTAGATGTCTAGTCGCCCTTATGGCTCTAATCTGATAGTAGTAGTGGGGTGGTAGATGTCTAGTCTCCTTTATGGCTCTAATCTGATAGTGGTAGATGTCTAGTCTCCTTTATGGCTCTAATCTGATAGTGGTAGTGGGGTGGTAGATGTCTAGTCTCCTTTATGGCTCTAATCTGATAGTGGTAGTGGGGTGGTAGATATCTAGTCTCCTTTATGGCTCTAATCTGATAGTGGTAGTGGGGTGGTAGATGTCTAGTCTCCTTTATGGCTCTAATCTGATAGTGGTAGTGGGGTGGTAGATGTCTAGTCTCCTTTATGGCTCTAATCTGATAGTGGTAGTGGGGTGGTAGATGTCTAGTCTCCCCTATGGCTCTAATCTGATAGTAGTAGTGGGGTGGTAGATGTCTAGTCTCCTTTATGGCTCTAATCTGATAGTGGTAGTGGGGTGGTAGATGTCTAGTCTCCTTATGGCTCTAATCTGATAGTGGTAGTGAGGTGGTAGATGTCTAGTCTCCTTTATGGATCTAATCTGAGAGTGGTAGTGGGGTGGTAGATGTCTAGTCTCCTTTATGGCTCTAATCTGGTAGTGGTAGTGGGGTGGTAGATGTCTAGTCTCCTTTATGGCTCTAATCTGATAGTGGTAGTGGGGTGATAGATGTCTAGTCTCCTTTATGGCTCTAATCTGATAGTGTTAGATGTCTAGTCTCCTTTATGGCTCTAATCTGATAGTGGTAGTGGGATGATAGATGTCTAGTCTCCTTTATGGTTCTAATCTGATAGTGGTAGTGAGGTGGTAGATGTCTAGTCTCCTTTATGGCTCTAATCTGATAGTAGTAGTGGGGTGGTAGATGTCTAGTCTCCCTTATGGCTCTAATCTGATAGTGGTAGTGGGGTGGTAGATGTCTAGTCTCCTATATGGCTCTAATCTGATAGTGGTAGTGGGGTGGTAGATGTCTAGTCTCCTTTATGGCTCTAATCTGATAGTGGTAGTGGGGTGGTAGATGTCTAGTCTCCTTTATGGCTCTAATCTGATAGTGGTAGTGGGGTGGTAGATGTCTAGTCTCCTTTATGGCTCTAATCTGATAGTGGTAGTGGGGTGGTAGATGTCTAGTCTCCTTTATGGCTCTAATCTGATAGTGGTAGTGGGGTGATAGATGTCTAGTCTCCTTTATGGCTCTAATCTGATAGTGGTAGATGTTTAGTCTCCTTTATGGCTCTAATCTGATAGTGGTAGTGGGATGATAGATGTCTAGTCTCCTTTATGGTTCTAATCTGATAGTGGTAGTGAGGTGGTAGATGTCTAGTCTCCTTTATGGCTCTAATCTGATAGTAGTAGTGGGGTGGTAGATGTCTAGTCTCCCTTATGGCTCTAATCTGATAGTAGTAGTGGGGTGGTATATGTCTAGTCTCCTTTATGGCTCTAATCTCATAGTGGTAGATGTCTAGTCTCCTTTTTGGCTCTAATCTGATAGTGGTAATGGGGAGGTAGATGTCTAGTCTCCTTTATGGCTCTAATCTGATAGTGGTAGTGGGGTGGTAGATGTCTAGTCTCCTTTATGGCTCTAATCTGATAGTGGTAATGGGGTGGTAGATGTCTAGTCTCCTTTATGGCTCTAATCTGATAGTGGTAGTGGGGTGGTAGATGTCTAGTCTCCTTTATGGTTCTAATCTGATAGTGGTAGTGAGGTGGTAGATGTCTAGTCTCCTTTATGGCTCTAATCTGATAGTGGTAGTGGGGTGGTAGATGTCTAGTCTCCTTTATGGCTCTAATCTGATAGTGGTAGTGGGGTGGTAGATGTCTAGTCTCCTTTATGGCTCTAATCTGATAGTGGTAGTGGGGTGGTAGATGTCTAGTCTCCTTTATGCTCTAATCTGATAGTGGTAGTGAGGTGGTAGATGTCTAGTCTCCTTTATGGCTCTAATCTGATAGTAGTAGTGGGGTGGTAGATGTCTAGTCTCCCTTATGGCTCTAATCTGATAGTAGTAGTGGGGTGGTAGATGTCTAGTCTCCTTTATGGCTCTAATCTGATAGTGGTAGATGTCTAGTCTCTTTTTTGGCTCTAATCTGATAGTGGTAGTGGGGTGGTAGATGTCTAGTCTCCTTTATGGCTCTAATCTGATAGTGGTAGTGGGGTGGTAGATGTCTAGTCTCCTTTATGGCTCTAATCTGATAGTGGTAGTGGGGTGGTAGATGTCTAGTCTCCTTTATGGTTCTAATCTGATAGTGGTAGTGGGGTGGTAGATGTCTAGTCTCCTATATGGCTCTAATCTGATAGTGGTAGTGGGGTGGTAGATGTCTAGTCTCCCTTATGGCTCTAATCTGATAGTAGTAGTGGGGTGGTAGATATCTAGTCTCCTTTATGGCTCTAATCTGATAGTGGTAGTGGGGTGGTAGATGTCTAGTCTCCTTTATGGCTCTAATCTGATAGTGGTAGTGGGGTGGTAGATGTCTAGTCTCCTTTATGGCTCTAATCTGATAGTGGTAGTGGGGTGATAGATGTCTAGTCTCCTTTATGGCTCTAATCTGATAGTGGTAGATGTCTAGTCTCCTTTATGGCTCTAATCTGATAGTGGTAGTGGGATGATAGATGTCTAGTCTCCTTTATGGTTCTAATCTGATAGTGGTAGTGAGGTGGTAGATGTCTAGTCTCCTTTATGGCTCTAATCTGATAGTAGTAGTGGGGTGGTAGATGTCTAGTCTCCCTTATGGCTCTAATCTGATAGTAGTAGTGGGGTGGTATATGTCTAGTCTCCTTTATGGCTCTAATCTCATAGTGGTAGATGTCTAGTCTCCTTTTTGGCTCTAATCTGATAGTGGTAGTGGGGTGGTAGATGTCTAGTCTCCTTTATGGCTCTAATCTGATAGTGGTAGTGGGGTGGTAGATGTCTACTCTCCTTTATGGCTCTAATCTGATAGTGGTAGTGAGGTGGTAGATGTCTAGTCTCCTTTATGCTCTAATCTGATAGTGGTAGTGAGGTGGTAGATGTCTGGACTCCTTTATGGTTCTAATCTGATAGTGGTAGTGGGGTGGTAGATGTCTAGTCTCCTATATGGCTCTAATCTGATAGTGGTAGTGGGGTGGTAGATGTCTAGTCTCCCTTATGGCTCTAATCTGATAGTAGTAGTGGGGTGGTAGATATCTAGTCTCCTTTATGGCTCTAATCTGATAGTGGTAGTGGGGTGGTAGATGTCTAGTCTCCTTTATGGCTCTAATCTGATAGTGGTAGTGGGGTGGTAGATGTCTAGTCTCCTTTATGGCTCTAATCTGATAGTGGTAGTGGGGTGATAGATGTCTAGTCTCCTTTATGGCTCTAATCTGATAGTGGTAGATGTTTAGTCTCCTTTATGGCTCTAATCTGATAGTGGTAGTGGGATGATAGATGTCTAGTCTCCTTTATGGTTCTAATCTGATAGTGGTAGTGAGGTGGTAGATGTCTAGTCTCCTTTATGGCTCTAATCTGATAGTAGTAGTGGGGTGGTAGATGTCTAGTCTCCCTTATGGCTCTAATCTGATAGTAGTAGTGGGGTGGTATATGTCTAGTCTCCTTTATGGCTCTAATCTCATAGTGGTAGATGTCTAGTCTCCTTTTTGGCTCTAATCTGATAGTGGTAGTGGGGTGGTAGATGTCTAGTCTCCTTTATGGCTCTAATCTGATAGTGGTAGTGGGGTGGTAGATGTCTACTCTCCTTTATGGCTCTAATCTGATAGTGGTAGTGAGGTGGTAGATGTCTAGTCTCCTTTATGCTCTAATCTGATAGTGGTAGTGAGGTGGTAGATGTCTGGACTCCTTTATGGCTCTAATCTGATAGTGGTAGTGGGGTGGTAGATGTCTAGTCTCCTTTATGGCTCTAATCTGATAGTGGTAGTGGGGTGGTAGATGTCTAGTCTCCCTTATGGCTCTAATCTGATAGTAGTAGTGGGGTGGTAGATGTCTAGTCTCCTTTATGGCTCTAATCTGATAGTGGTATATGTCTAGTCTCTTTTTTGGCTCTAATCTGATAGTGGTAGTGGGGTGGTAGATGTCTAGTCTCCTTTATGGCTCTAATCTGATAGTGGTAGTGGGGTGGTAGATGTCTAGTCTCCTTTATGGCTCTAATCTGATAGTGGTAGTGGGGTGGTAGATGTCTAGTCTCCTTTATGGCTCTAATCTGATAGTGGTAGCGGGGTGGTAGATGTCTAGTCTCCTTTATGGCTCTAATCTGATAGTGGTAGTGGGGTGGTAGATGTCTAGTCTCCTTCATGGCTCTAATCTGATAGTGGTAGATGTCTAGTCTCCTTTATGGCTCTAATCTGATAGTGGTAGTGGGATGGTAGATGTCTAGTCTCCTTTATGGCTCTAATCTGATAGTGGTAGTGAGGTGGTAGATGTCTAGTCTCCTTTATGGCTCTAATCTGATAGTAGTAGTGGGTTGGTAGATGTCTAGTCTCCCTTATGGCTCTAATCTGATAGTAGTAGTGGGGTGGTAGATGTCTAGTCTCCTTTATGGTTCTAATCTCATAGTGGTAGATGTCTAGTCTCCTTTTTGGCTCTAATCTGATAGTGGTAGTGGGGTGGTAGATGTCTAGTCTCCTTAATGGCTCTAATATGATAGTGGTAGTGGGGTGGTAGATGTCTAGTCTCCTTTATGGCTCTAATCTGATAGTGGTAGTGAGGTGGTAGATGTCTAGTCTCCTTTATGGCTCTAATCTGATAGTGGTAGTGGGGTGGTAGATGTCTAGTCTCCCTTATGGCTCTAATCTGATAGTAGTAGTGGGGTGGTAGATGTCTAGTCTCCTTTATGGCTCTAATCTGATAGTGGTAGATGTCTAGTCTCCTTTTTGGCTCTAATCTGATAGTGGTAGTGGGGTGGTAGATGTCTAGTCTCCTTTATGGCTCTAATCTGATAGTGGTAGTGGGGTGGTAGATATCTAGTCTCCTTTATGGCTCTAATCTGATAGTGGTAGTGGGGTGGTAGATGTCTAGTCTCCTTTATGGCTCTAATCTGATAGTGGTAGTGGGGTGGTAGATGTCTAGTCTCCTTTATGGCTCTAATCTGATAGTGGTAGTGGGGTGGTAGATGTCTAGTCTCCCCTATGGCTCTAATCTGATAGTAGTAGTGGGGTGGTAGATGTCTAGTCTCCTTTATGGCTCTAATCTGATAGTGGTAGTGGGGTGGTAGATGTCTAGTCTCCTTATGGCTCTAATCTGATAGTGGTAGTGAGGTGGTAGATGTCTAGTCTCCTTTATGGATCTAATCTGAGAGTGGTAGTGGGGTGGTAGATGTCTAGTCTCCTTTATGGCTCTAATCTGGTAGTGGTAGTGGGGTGGTAGATGTCTAGTCTCCTTTATGGCTCTAATCTGATAGTGGTAGTGGGGTGATAGATGTCTAGTCTCCTTTATGGCTCTAATCTGATAGTGTTAGATGTCTAGTCTCCTTTATGGCTCTAATCTGATAGTGGTAGTGGGATGATAGATGTCTAGTCTCCTTTATGGTTCTAATCTGATAGTGGTAGTGAGGTGGTAGATGTCTAGTCTCCTTTATGGCTCTAATCTGATAGTAGTAGTGGGGTGGTAGATGTCTAGTCTCCCTTATGGCTCTAATCTGATAGTGGTAGTGGGGTGGTAGATGTCTAGTCTCCTTTATGGCTCTAATCTGATAGTGGTAGTGGGGTGGTAGATGTCTAGTCTCCCTTATGGCTCTAATCTGATAGTGGTAGTGGGGTGGTAGATATCTAGTCTCCTTTATGGCTCTAATCTGATAGTGGTAGTGGGGTGGTAGATGTCTAGTCTCCTTTATGGCTCTAATCTGATAGTGGTAGTGGGGTGGTAGATGTCTAGTCTCCTTTATGGCTCTAATCTGATAGTGGTAGTGGGGTGATAGATGTCTAGTCTCCTTTATGGCTCTAATCTGATAGTGGTAGATGTTTAGTCTCCTTTATGGCTCTAATCTGATAGTGGTAGTGGGATGATAGATGTCTAGTCTCCTTTATGGTTCTAATCTGATAGTGGTAGTGAGGTGGTAGATGTCTAGTCTCCCTTATGGCTCTAATCTGATAGTAGTAGTGGGGTGGTATATGTCTAGTCTCCTTTATGGCTCTAATCTCATAGTGGTAGATGTCTAGTCTCCTTTTTGGCTCTAATCTGATAGTGGTAGTGGGGTGGTAGATGTCTAGTCTCCTTTATGGCTCTAATCTGATAGTGGTAGTGGGGTGGTAGATGTCTACTCTCCTTTATGGCTCTAATCTGATAGTGGTAGTGAGGTGGTAGATGTCTAGTCTCCTTTATGCTCTAATCTGATAGTGGTAGTGAGGTGGTAGATGTCTGGACTCCTTTATGGCTCTAATCTGATAGTGGTAGTGGGGTGGTAGATGTCTAGTCTCCTTTATGGCTCTAATCTGATAGTAGTAGTGGGGTGGTAGATGTCTAGTCTCCCTTATGGCTCTAATCTGATAGTAGTAGTGGGGTGGTAGATGTCTAGTCTCCTTTATGGCTCTAATCTGATAGTGGTAGATGTCTAGTCTCCTTTTTGGCTCTAATCTGATAGTGGTAGTGGGGTGGTAGATGTCTAGTCTCCTTTATGGCTCTAATCTGATAGTGGTAGTGGGGTGGTAGATGTCTAGTCTCCTTTATGGCTCTAATCTGATAGTGGTAGTGGGGTGGTAGATGTCTAGTCTCCTTTATGGCTCTAATCTGATAGTGGTAGCGGGGTGGTAGATGTCTAGTCTCCCTTATGGCTCTAATCTTATAGTGGTAGTGGGGTGATAGATGTCTAGTCTCCTTCATTGCTCTAATCTGATAGTGGTAGATGTCTAGTCTCCTTTATGGCTCTAATCTGATAGTGGTAGATGTCTAGTCTCCTTTATGGTTCTAATCTGATAGTGGTAGTGAGGTGGTAGATGTCTAGTCTCCTTTATGGCTCTAATCTGATAGT